>NW_015225863.1:0-868 GCF_001447785.1 Gekko japonicus | reverse complement strand
ACCGGAAACGTCCGCAGCGGAATTGGGTCTTTCAGATTAAAAGGCCCGAGGAGAGTGTCCTGGGGTGCACAATTTAGGACTGTGTAATTGGGATGGAAAAGGCAAGATTTGGGAGAGTGCGTGGCCTTGTCAGGAGAGAAGAAGCTGCAGCCGGGGTGACGGGAAGGACGGAGCAACAGGCTATAAATACCTGCTGCAGATTTGGAGCCGGCAAGGAGGGGGCGGGTAATCTGTTAGTCAAAGAGAAGCGGCTAAACACGGCAATTTGAATCGGAGCAGGAGGAAGAAGGCAAGACTCCCGAATGCCGCGGGGGCTTGGACAGGCAGTTCCCAGAACGGGTTACGGGGCCAGGTAGGGCGCCTGCTTCACCCGCACAAACTAGCCAGAGCCATTCTGTATCCCCCCGACCCTGCCGTGTTCCATGGAGATAATAATACTGACCTATATTACCGGAGGCTGTTGTAATGTTCTCCGGGCTGAGCCGGCCGGCCTATCCCAGGGCAAATCTGGTCTGAGCTGAACAAATTTAAAGCAAGGACAAATTAAGGAGAGACGGCAGGGTGCAGTGGGAGAAAAAGACCTTCGAGAGGTAAACGGAACTGCTTTGAAAGCTTTAAAAAAAGCATACAAAACAGAAGGCGGTATAAATGTTTAGGAAACAGGTCTGGGAAATGAAGCCGTATTGAGTGTTGCAGTTCCACTCCCAACCAGGGGGAGGCAGCGAGTCTGTGGCTTGTTTCGGGTCTGCCACTCAGTTTGGCCTGTCTGTGCTTTTTTTCATGGAGGCAAGACTTGGTGCCGCAGCGAAACCAGCAGGAGCAGCGGTCAAAGCCGGCGCGATTTTTTAAAGGGGTGACCTCATAGGAA
>NW_015225862.1:0-869 GCF_001447785.1 Gekko japonicus | reverse complement strand
TTCAAGGCAAGAGACATTCAGAGGTGGACATTCAGAGTACAAATCCTTGTTATCATTGGTATCTTGCATGCCATTTGGTTTGATGTATGTATGTTGTTTGCTATTGAGTTGCCTCCAAAGCTTCTACCTCTATGTCCCTGTTCTATCACAAGAGTGCCTCTGCCACCATCTTCCTTCTTCAGCTTGGGGAGCCCTGCTTATCTGCTAGCTTTTACAACTGAATTTCTTACATACTTCCAGGTCCAGATAACAGATATAAGAAACTAACACATGCTTGTCTAGAATCCGAAAGCAGCTCCACAGCCTGTGAGAGAGTGCAGTGATTCATGGAAAGTAGAAATGATGTACACAAAAACACCAACAAAGACAATCTTGTTTCGCTAAAAGATCAGTCAACAGTTCTGTTTGGACAATACCCCGTCACCTTCAGAATCATTTTCCCTTTTCTGCCTCTCCTATATTCAGCTACCTAGGGAAATGAAGCCAGACAACAAAAACACAGATGTCAGAAGGCTTCCAATTCCAATCTCGCACAGATTTCTGATTATTTATTTTTGATGGTATTTCTGTGGTTCAGATAGGGTGTGGTTCAGTTCAGATCATGATGAATGAAATTTCAACTGTACATTCCTTTTATCTTAGACTTTGGATTTAACAGGGCACATTTACTTTTGAGGCTGGCCACATTCATTCCCTACTTACGTTTTTGAAAATACAGAAAAGTCACTGTTTATACATGCTCGTATTATGGTTCTGCTAATTAGTATTAAGGAAGAACATTTAAACAGCACTCTCTGATCTACTTCAAATTATTGTTAATATTTTGAGTAACAATTCTGACTGAGAAAGGACCTACCTAGTTGATAAAA
>NW_015225861.1:0-868 GCF_001447785.1 Gekko japonicus | reverse complement strand
CTGGGACTTAGGTATGAGGGACATATTCCTATGGTACATTTTAACACCTGTCCCCATGTTCCTTTTGAACTCTCTTGAGGATACTTGGGCAACTGCTGCTTGTTCTCCCAGTCTACCAAATAGCACAGGAGTTCTGTCAGCTATGGCACACGGCCATCTTGGGTTACCCCCGTGTATCTTTTTTCAGTATGGAAATTATGGTCATCCCATGCAACAAAATGAAACACAATTTATGTGAGTCATGTTTTGCTTTCACTGTGGCCTCCAGTGCTGCAGAAGTTGCACTACTGCTGCTATACAACATTAGTAGGAGTGACTCACCCCAAGCAAATTAAAGGATCAATTAGTACAAACATATTGCCCTTCACAGTTACCATTTACTATGCCATGTCCTTGCATAAATCAGTAATTTAAAGCTGCTGGTGATTTTGCAAGGTATAATGAAAGGAAACATTAACCAAATGTAAATGTTTTTACCAAGTTGATTATGGCATTATATACATTCCCCAAATGAAAGCTCAAGAAAGGGCAGGCTATTGCACAACAGAATGGCCTGTGTATTTTTTTTTTTACAAAAATAAACAGGCCAGTATAACACATTCAGAAATACTGTGCTTGATGCACGAGACAACCTTAGTTTGAGATTGGCTTGCTTCCAGATACTGAGGTCACCTTTGGTTATTCACATTCCCTTGGACAGTTTTAAACTCAATTGTTGGATTAATTTTTGACATACTAGAGTCAAGGTGATAGGCAATATGAGAGAAAAAATTGCTTTTGACATTATCATCTATGAATTTGGGCTTGTGAGATGTTAGAAAAAGGGTAGGAAATCCCTGGAGGACTTCATAGAATCATAGAGTTGGAA
>NW_015225860.1:0-868 GCF_001447785.1 Gekko japonicus | reverse complement strand
ATTTTATTCTGGGCACTAAGATTGGGTTTCTTTGAGGCAGAACACAGAATGCTGAGGCCAATACATACGTGTCCCACAAAACAAAAAACTCCCCATTCACCCAAAAAAATAAATTACTGTCAGGAAATTCCTGACTATTTTAGGTGGCTACAAACTCATTTTTCCTTTTTGGTACCTCGACATTTCTCCAAAGCCTCCTTGATGACAATATTTTTCAGACTGAAATGCCCAAGTTTTTTTTCCAGGTCAGTCGGAGACGAAGGAACTGTCACAAGTTGTGGCAGCTGTCCATCCTGGCACCTAGAATGGAAAACGGGTCCATTATTGTGTAGTCAGGAACTTACGTGCGTTATGCGTATGAAAGGCTATAAATTGGCTGTCTGCAGTTCCCCTTCCCAAATCACTGACTAAGATGTTCTGATGCTACAGAATGTTCATAAATATTCTAACTTCTAATGGGAAAGTTTGTATGGCATAAATGAAAGCTTTGTACAGCAAAGCCAGTAAAGGTGGTACTTTTTCAAGATGGCATTTGGTTAATGGTAGCCAGGGACAGTTTTGCAATGAATTTGTCTATTTATGATATGGACTGTGTATTCAGGATTTTTAATTAACATATATAATTTAGGAAAGCTGACTTGGGCCCTTCAGATTGGGGAAAGAAAGGTGAGTTGGGAATGTTTTAATAAACAAAAGACAACTATGTCCTGGTGTTTGATGAAAATCACCCAAAGCCTCAGGTCTCCCAACTGAGGCTGGGGGTGGGGCTAAAATAAATTTAGAGTTGATTAGAAGGAATGGAAATGATTGTTTGGATTCCCCCGCATCCTTTTTTTAAAATCTTTGAATTTATATCCCACCCTACCCC
>NW_015225859.1:0-869 GCF_001447785.1 Gekko japonicus | reverse complement strand
GTCCCTCCCTTCCCTCCCCAGACTCCACCCCTCCAAATGTCCAGGCATTTCCCAGCCCAGAGTCGGCAACGCTAGTGCCGTGATTCTGATCGGGAGGGAGCATACGGTCCTGCCCAGAGGGCAATTACAAACTGGGAGAGGGGCTTTCAAAACCTGAGGGGGGGGGACAATGTGGGATTGGAGGCGACCCTTTCCTCCCCACTGGCCCCGGCATCAGCGGAAGAGAGCTGTTTTCTGTGGCTCACTCCGCCCTGAGGATGAAATCCCAGACAGCGGCTCTGGTTCTTGACAAAGCGGCACTTGGCAAACAGGACTCCAGCCTGACAGGAAGGAGTTGGCTGATGGCCGCTGGACGCAAGGGCCTCGTTGGACGTTTGCCTGGGAGCTCGGTGTCCTCGCCATCGGTCATAAATCTAGATGCAATTCCCTTCTCCAAAGTGCAGTTTTTATGTCCTAATTTTTTACTTGTGGCTCAGGGGTAAGGCTGCCAGGCAGTGTGGGAGGGGTGCGGGCCAGCGAGTCCTAGAGCTACCCAGTGTCACGTATGGTCTTTTAACTGGAAGTGATGGATGGCTGCATTCAACACTGCAGGATATTCAAAAATGGTCTCCCATGGCCGCCCGGAGTGGTGGCAGCAGGCAATGGGAGTGGTGGCAGCAGGCAATGGGAGTGGGAAGTGGGAGACACCCTGCCCATGAGGGGGGGGGGGACTGGATCCCTACTAAGGGGGCATCTTTTGCCAATGTGGTGGCCGGGGATTAAATGTGAAGAACCACTGGGACAGAGCACACACTTGGCACGCACAAGGTCCTTTTCTACGTGGCTTATACCTATGGTTGTCAATCACCAGGTGGGGCCTGGAGATCTCC
>NW_015225858.1:0-869 GCF_001447785.1 Gekko japonicus | reverse complement strand
TGCCGGACTGCAGCCCTTGTGCTTTCAGGGAGCAGTTGCACAGGTTCTTCTGGCTCACCTTTGTATCCATTCTTGCCTCTCTCTGGCCAGGCCTGCTTTAGCATGCTGATCTTGGCCCCTTCCCTACTGTGAAGCTACCAGGCATTACTTCCAGTTGCCTTTTCTGCAGACAGAAGGTATTTCTGAACTGAAATGCACAGGTACATTTTTGCAGCTATGTCTACACATCAGGGCCACATTAAAAAGAAAAAGCCCACTCCAAAGGCACCTGTGTACTCCTGGCTCCCACAAGTGATTGTGGCAAAAAATGAATTTTGTGAATTCATCCAGAGATTTCCTCTAGCTGCTCAAACTGTCATTTCACAGCTTCCTGTGCAGCCACAGGCATAGATTTCTTGTTCCCTTCTCCATCATCATTCCCCTAGGTACTCTAATTTTCCTCTCATCTCCCCTGGCATTTCGTAGTCAGCTTATTTCTGTTGTTTCTCATCAACTACAGAAATCATCATGTCTAAAAAAGCAGCAGTCCCTCTCTTTCTCCTCCTTCTGTAGTGAAGATGGAACATGAGAGAATCAATTCACAGGCTGCAGCGACAATACTGCTAAGTGCTACTTCCAGTCTCCTACAGCACTTCATACAGAAGCAGTACACGGCCAGTAGCAAAGAGCATCGATTGCTCCATCTGTTTTCCAAAAATCTGAGCTCTTAGGTAGCTACAGACACAGCAGAGAGCTCTCAGGTTTTTTAACAGCACTGAAACAAACACATCCATGAGGCATTATTATTCTTGATGTTCATACAAGCTTTGTACACTTTTTACTTATTGTGTAACTAAGATGGCGTCAGGCTCCTTAGTCAGGTCACACCA
>NW_015225857.1:0-869 GCF_001447785.1 Gekko japonicus | reverse complement strand
ATTATTATCCTCCCCACATTACAGATGGAAAAGCTAGAGCATAGCAGCTTGCCTGGGGACACCTAATGAATTCACGGCAGGACTGTAGCTGGAGATAATCTGGTCCACATTTCAGTATCTGTAACCCATAAGATACAGCAGCCATGATAAGAACATTTGTATTCCTATTGCACTAAACAGAGCTACCCCCTTTCAAAGTCATTGAAGTCCATTAGCTTAGGAAGGGTGTAACTCAGTTTAGAATTGCATTGCAAGATTCCTAGGCACACAACAAAGCAATAATAATTGACATTGATTATTCTGTTGTCTTGACATAACAAAATACTGAAGGGATACTTTATTAGGGATGAATAGATTGCTACTCCTCATTCCTTTCTTTTAGTGTCCCAGAACATTGCTCTGTGCTTTATTCCACTCTCTTTTCATTCTGATCTCAGAAATTCTGAAAGTAATGCAACAATGGATAAGGGCATAATAATAAAATATTGCAAGAGATTTAGGTTTGATACAATGTTAGGACTGCATCAGGGTTCTTTTTGTTTAGTGTTTTACAAATGTTTTACAAATGAGCACATATCTTCTTGACCATTGCCAAAACACTGCAGAAAAGAATCTTAATACTACAATGCATAGAATTGGAGCAAGATTGCTCTTTTGCAGTCTTTCATGCACACCAGTGAACACAGAAGGTGGAGAAAGATATGAATAAGCTGAAGGAACTGCAATCTGTGTTGAACTACATGTGCACAACTTTTGGTGTAACATTCAGAGAATGAAGAACAGAACCATGAAGAATCCCTTATGTTTCATTTCCACTTCAAAACCAGAGCAGGTAATTCGGAACTCCAAAATTCAGATGGGGAGAATCT
>NW_015225856.1:0-869 GCF_001447785.1 Gekko japonicus | reverse complement strand
GCCATAAGCACTACTGCTCACTCGAGATAGGGCCTATTCCATAATTTCTAACTTTATCGTTTGCTTTTATCATTCATTGCCTACTTTGTTTTTGCTAATCATTGTTTCTCTGTGGGGACCTCTCACCATTTCTTGGCGCTCCTTACTCACTTTATCCCAGCGATGTGAAGAGCAGCTGCAGCAGAGCTAAACAGAGTCTCTGTATACACAAGAATTATATCTTGAAATTCCAGCTGCTCTGGATCAACAACAGGGAGGACTTGCGGACTTCCCAGAGGCATCCAGATAGATGCTGTTGCTGCATGGAATAATCCAATTCTTATGTTGGATAAACAGGCCCTGGAAGGAGCTGTGGCTCAGTGGTTGAGCATATGCTTTGCATGCATTTGATTGGAGGTTCAGTTTCTGGCATCTCCAATTAGAGGATTGGGAAATGCCTTCCTCAGCAGAGTCCACAATGCAGACGATGCTGAGCTAGTTGGACTAATGACCCACATTATCATGTCAGGTTCAGTTTGAAAGCATGTAACCTTAAAACTGTGTCCAGGACTGCCTGTCCCATGAAAATCTGTCTGAGAGTAGGCCTAGGGTAGCCATGCCGTGGCTGATAACTGGCGAGAGATTACAGGGGGCAGGGATTTCCCTTTTCAGCATTGATGCAATGATGTCACTTCCATGTCACTCCAGAAATGACATCATGGCCTCAGTGCAACCCCAATCATCTCCCCATCTTTCCCGTAACAGCCCAGTGGATGGTAGGCAGGAGAGTGGGGCTGCCAGAGGAAGGGTTCCTGAGGAAATGGAAGACCTGGCAGCCCTAAGCAGACCCCACTGAACAAGGTACAACTGAGAGCCAGTTTGGTGTAGTG
>NW_015225855.1:0-869 GCF_001447785.1 Gekko japonicus | reverse complement strand
CATCTTGTACCCCTTGTTAGGTGGAGAAACTGAAATGAACAAGGATTCTGACTTCCTAAATGCACTGGTGCAGTGAAGGAAAACTTTCAATGCTCGTCAGACATTGAGAGTGTGCCAGATGCGCTCCTGCGTATGAAGAGGTTTTGGGCAAAAGGAGGGAAGGCAAATCTCTTGGGATTTATGGAACCTGGAATTTACCTTGGTCTGGAAGGTAGGATCTGGTAGTAGGATGACCTTGTCCTTATGAAAGGTACAAAGTCTTGGGCTAGTGGAAAGAGCTCCTAGTTCTAAAACTCGACGGGCCGAGGTTATGGCCACCAGAAGGAGCGTTTTCATCCTGAGCCACTTCAGCGAGATCTCTTTAATAGGCTTGAAGGGAGGTTTAGTCAGAGCATTGAGGACTATGTTGAGTCTCCAGGTGGGGAACCTGTGAGAAATAGGAGGGTCCCTAAGAGACACTCCCTTCAGAAATCGCTTGACGCGGGGGTGTCTGGAGATGACTCAGCCTTTGACTGATGTTAAAACCGTCGAAAGGGCCGCTACCTGTCTCCTAAGAGTGGATGCCTTCAGGCCGGAGTCATGGCCATCCTGGAGAAAAGCAAGGACACTCCTGAGGTGCGGTTTGAGGGGATCTATAGATTTCCTCCAACCCATCTAATGAAGGCCTTCCAAGTGGTTTTATAGATCCTGCATGTAGATTGTCTCCTAGATGCTAACATTGTGTTGGTCAGGTTTTCTGGGTAGCCTAGCTTGAGGAGCTTGCTCCTCTCAATCGGCAGGCAGTCAGATGAAGCCATCCTGGGTCTGGATGCCAAACTGGCCCCTGTGTTAACATGTCTGGAGACACTGGGAGACGAAGAGGCAGCAGG
>NW_015225854.1:0-869 GCF_001447785.1 Gekko japonicus | reverse complement strand
CTAGCTTGTGAGAATCACATCCATGTTGGCTCCCTTCTGTCTAGGCGACGCTTGGACAAAACGAAGAATGTGTAAGAAAATAAATAGCAGTTATAAACTACAGTCTTTTTAAAGCTTTAATCTGGGGAAAGAGAAAGGTGAGGGCATGGCAAAATTCAATTATTTGAGGGATGTGGACACAAACGGCTTCTCCCACTGGTTGCTTTGATGCTTTCGGCAAGATTTCTCACTCTCCGCATTAAATAAAACAATAGATTACTGCTCACATGTGCCTTATTTCCTGTCGCTAATTAGGCTTTTAAAACAGACTTTTAGAAGTGTAAATGGATTAATTTTATAACAAAAATGTCCTAGAGGTACCGATAGATTTTGTTCCTTGCCTGCTGATAATCTCTCTCACTCTCTCAGCCTTTGACATCCTGCGGAATAACTTAACTTTGTCCCAGTAGTCATTCTCTTCTCAAAAGGTCTTAGCTTTGTTCAGGCGCTATTGAGACTGGGATGCACAATTGAATTCCCTTTCTTCTCTAATATTTTTTTCAATGGAAAATCTAAATAAATGTAGCTTGTAGTTCTTAAAGCACTATGGGAAACCAGCTAGAAACATCTGTATCTCTCTCTATTACAGTGGCAAACCCAAACAAGGGTCAGTTCCCACCATTTTGTTATGTACATGACAGATATATGTATGAGACAAATACAGGTGTGTGTAAAGTTGCCTAACTGTGAGGCTTATTGTGTGTGTCCCCATGATTGGAGGTGAGTTAAATGGCTGGAGTGGCCAACCTCCGGGCAGTGGCTAGAAATCTCTTGGAATTACAACTGATCTCCTGGCTCAACATTTGTTCCCCTGGAGAAAATGGATGGTT
>NW_015225853.1:0-869 GCF_001447785.1 Gekko japonicus | reverse complement strand
GGAAGGAAGGAAGGAAGGAAGGAATCCTAGATACTTTCATTGGTTTGAATTTATCACTACAGTGAATTTTGCAATATGTTGTAGGGTTAACATAGTGTGTAGCACTGAAAAATGAAGTACAATATTTTTAATGGCCCAAACCACTCACAAGGCATGGTTGGAAGACACATGGTCCAGCCATCTGGCTGAAGTTCAGCAGTTTTGGATCTGGACAGGGTCTGGATAAAAGACTTCCTTAGTACTGTATGTAAACTGCCTTGGGTTCCACAGAAGAAAAGTGGGAAGTACATTCAGTAAATAGTTTTGTGTTTTGGTTTATGATATGGGAATACTCCTATATACTGGAATTGTGGGTGTTCAGCATTTCTGTACATCTGAAGACTTTTATTTGCTTCATTTCTCACCCTCTAGGAGCTTTTGTTTATGACTCTTTGGTCCAATGACATATTTAAAAAATGCAAATGAAGTATAAAGAACACTTATGATTCCTAAATATGATCAGATCAGGTTCCAAATCAAAACAGGGCCTCATTTTCCTTAGCCAGCTCACTGGATTGAATCCCATTCCAATGGCCTTTAAACAGGAAGTCCAACTCAGTTTGAGTCGGAGACTCTATTCTGAAAGGGAAAATGGTTTTGTAAGTGCATATAATCCCATCACCAAGCTCTGAGACCTGAGCCAGCAACCACACTGCTCTCTTTAGGGCATCAGGCCAAAACATTTATTTTTGCCCAGGCTTTTAACTAAGGGCTTTGATCTTTTAAAATCGTCTTTATAGTCTGCTTCTAACCCAACAACTGTTTCACAAGGATCCTTTTAGGCTGCTACATGTTTTACATAATTGTTAAGTTCTGGCTAGGTTTTTAAT
>NW_015225852.1:0-869 GCF_001447785.1 Gekko japonicus | reverse complement strand
AAACCTGGGTTTCCCAGATCCTAGGCTGAGAATCTAACCACTACATCACACTGGATCTCTAGAGGCCTTCAGAAAGGCTTACATTTCCACAATCCATTCCTATTTTTTTTCCTACTGAACATTCATTACGAGAGAAAAGGGAGCATGTCTTGGTAATTTTGAAGGCCAATTTTGGGACAACCATCACTGTTTTTAGGATACATGAAAATATGCCACATCATTTTAGTGCCATTGGCTGTTAGAAGTATCTGTCTGGGATCCAACAGCTTTATACAGTCAATCTGTCTGAAGCAACCCAATCGATAGGTAGCTGGGATAACATTTTGATTGATTAAACAAATCGATGTATTTGGTCTGCAGTGCAGAATTTCTACCCCTGTTTCCAATTAAGAAGCACTTGAGCATTAATGAGGAAATACGCTGATGAGGAAACGTGAGAGCTAGCAACATGAGGGGACAAGCAGGTTTAAAAAGGGTAATTGTGCAGAAGCAGTCCCAGGGGGGCTGAATGGTGGTTCAGTGGTGGGCCCACCCAACCATATGTAAAACACAGCCAGGTGGAAGTGGTGCAGCATTGCTGACCAAACAACAGAACCCACCTAAATGCAAGCCCCTTCAATAGATGTGAAGTCCATGAAGCTGGAAAGCGGGAGAAGAATACAATTAGGCTGCCATTGGAGATACTGGAGAACAAAGGGGTCTGGATACCCCACACTTGAGTCCAGACCTTCAGCATTAGAACAGACTTGAGGCTACTCTCACACACATTAGATAAGGCACTTTCAATGCATTTCAGCAATCGCTTGCAACTTCCCAGTCTTGCACTCTTGATTTCTCTTCAGCCAGTGATGAGATCAGTCCCATTTATT
>NW_015225851.1:0-869 GCF_001447785.1 Gekko japonicus | reverse complement strand
CAGCTGCACCACTTGGGGAAATCACTTGTTTGGAATATTCCCTACGTCGCAATCTCCCTCTGTATTAAAAGCTAACACAGCAGGTGGTAGGCACATAGGTTACTGCACTGTATGCCCACCTAAATATCTGATCCACACATACACTGTCAAGCGGCAAAGCGCTGCAGTAGCAGCAGCACAGCAGCAAGAACACACTTGGCTAGTAGGCAGCAGGCCTCACAAGAGAAGACTGGCTGTGGGAGAGCACCACGCAGATGAGGATGTGTCCCAGCAGCAGCATGAGACAGGCTTCCTGGGCCAGATGCAGGAAAAGGAGCTACAGATTCAGGCTGAGGTAGAAAACCTGAGCTCGTTCGGCCCCCTTGTATATACCCCCATGGGGACAGTCCAACACCTGCTGGCTTGGAGCCAATGACAGCCACAGGAAGTGTACCTAAATTCAGGGGGAACTGAGGGGGTATGTGTGGCCTAGGTGGTGCATACAGCACTACCTGGTCTGTAAGAGATGTTATAAATAAAGCTGAGCTGAACTGCAGCTGTCTTTGAATGGAGGTCCTCTTGGAGCAGGGGGAGTCCACGGTGTGGTGAAGCTGCCCAGGCATGTGGCCCTGCCCTGCAGGGTCCAGGCACTAGGAGGTGGCTGGTTTAATGTAATCATCCACACCCGTAATGGTGGCTTTGCAGAAGAAACAGTCCTTGTTGTTCATCAGGTGCTGGTTGATACAGGCTCTAGAAAGACAAGAGTAACAGCCCTTATACATTTGCCCACAGTTACAATTCATAACCCTGGTCCTACATGGTGACGTTGTCTCTGCCACTGCTAAGGATGGGGGCTAGGATATATCTGGTCCAAATATATACCTGAGAAA
>NW_015225850.1:0-869 GCF_001447785.1 Gekko japonicus | reverse complement strand
CCGGTTTCTCCTGGGGAAAGTTTCTGCCTTCAGTCTGGCTCCTGAGTTTGAGATGTGCACTGACCCGTTCTCCTCTCTCTCTCTCTTGCTCACCTGCTGGTCAGATTGATTGCCCAGCAGCTCGACTGCATATCTTCTTCCAAACTCAACTGCCCACCTGGTTGATACTTGACTGCCCTGACATGTGGGTGACTATCACTGCTCCACCCTTGATGACAGGATCCTCACATAATTTGAATTAATTAACTCCTACTTGTTTCAGCAACAATTATTGTTTCACACAGTAATTGTGGTCAAAGAACTACCCACCTGCTCCCCTTGACTCTTATGTACGGTTGCATAAATCGCTTTTCAGTCATAAGCTAATAGGTGCGTTAAAAATCCCAGATTAATTATACTTTTCCCCCTGCCTCCACTATCACTCTTGGCTCTTATGCAGAAATCACACCCTTTATTCATGAATATGAAATAGCTATCCTGCCCTGGTCATTTTCTCAGGCTTGGTCAGTATACCGCTGCCGGTGGTGTGAGAAGCAGGTTGCTCAAGATCTTGTCTCACGTGACTCCAGTCATGTCTCTGCTGAGGAACCATGATTCCTCCCATGAGAACATCACAGTGCTCCAGAAATCAGGGAACCTCGACAGGAAACAACTGTGTCCTTCCTGTTACCCATGTGCTTTCTCTATGCAAATGTTTCAGAAGGGAAACGCTGGCATAAGTGACCAGAATTCCCTTCCTACTCTCTGTTAAAACTGTTCAGAAAGCCTGGAAAGAAGTCCTCTGGCTCAGTGAGTGAAAGGGTGGTGGAGGATGAATCAAGAGGTAAAGCTATCAGTTTTAAATGATCTTGTGAATTCTGCCTTACCCT
>NW_015225849.1:0-869 GCF_001447785.1 Gekko japonicus | reverse complement strand
TGTGTGTGTGTGCGTGCACACACACATAGTTTTCCCTTTAAGGTTTTATTAAGCTTTACAGGGCTTGATCCCCCAGAGGCTGCTGAAGGGAAAATTTGGCGAGGCTTAAACTGTGGTGCCTTTACACCTGGTCTGTTTCCATGATTCCTTCATGATTCGCAGCATGGCATGCAGGCCTGCTGTGAGGAATCAAATGATCTGTTTTCTTTTCCCTTGAGGTGAACCACATTTTGCTTGTATGAAAAAGCAAACGTTCCTACTGGACCAGAAAATAGCCTACTGCTTTGGAGAGGCTTCTAAAAAGCATTGATATAAACTATTGACCTCTGGTGATGGGCCTCCTTGTTGCCACGAAATGGCTCTCCCCTCCCACTCCTGAGGCACGCATTTATCAGTCGAGTCTATGAAGTTTTGCTAGAAACTCATCAGAGAACCTATTTTTCTATAAGAACTTATTCCCCCCAAGTTACATAGTGAGACGACCGATCCAGTATAAAGGCAACGGTAGAAAACCTCACTCCATTGCTTTAGAAAGCCACGTTCTGGCCTGTAAAATATGAACGGGTTAAGTTCGAAAATAGGGACTTTTAAGAATCATACACCGTCCTATCAAAAGGCAGAATGAAACTCTTCAACAAACTCCACATTGGCTGAATTAACATGAAGATGGCGGGAATTAACATGACAGGAAGGATTAGTGTGGGAATGGCCTTCTCGTTCCTGTAGATCCTGCTCTGAACATGCCCCCTGAAGCTATTTCTCTCCAGTGAGGCATACTTCTAGCTTCAGAGCACAATGGACTAAAAGTGAATTAATACAACATGAAGGTTTATGTACCACCTTCCTATTTGTTGATTCCTTCCCCCCCC
>NW_015225848.1:0-869 GCF_001447785.1 Gekko japonicus | reverse complement strand
GCTGCTTTGGAGGGTGGACTCTATGCCCTACTGAGGTCCCCCCCCACACAATCCCACCATCATTAGGCTTCACTTCCAAATCTCCAGAAACTCCCCAGCCCAGTGTTGAAAGGAACTTCCACCCCTGCGCTTGTACACACATAGGCTTTGCATAGATGAAGGCACAGGGGTCAGGAGGAGCAGAAACAAGAAGCGTGATCCCCACCCCCCACTGTTCACTCCCAATAGTTTCCCTTCAAATAAAGTACCTCTAAGAACTGATTGAGCTGCTCCTGCATCAGTTATTGTTGCATCACAAGGCCTAACAGATGTTAGTAGGGTGAAAGAGATAAATAGAGCTTTGTACATGTAAGCAACATTTTTATGGGATTTCATCTTTGAAGGGATTTGTCATATTTTATAGGGAAACATGTCCTGCTTGGAAAGATCAAAGTCTAATCCTTCAATTTCCAGGGTGCAAAGTTCAGTTCTTATATCAGCATATAGGCCCTTCCCTGTCAATTCAAAACGTTTTATGTGAGCTGTAAAATGTCCAAACGCCTTGTGAATCATTATTTAATGAAGCAGAGAGGAGGGGCACTTCTTTCGATGTCTTTGTCCCACGTACTGTTTAGCAGCTGCCCGAGTCCTACAGGAAACAGCCGCAGCTAAGTTGGGTTTCAACGGTCTACTGGCAAAATCCTGGGCAATAAACATTTGAACTGTAACATGGCACACAATTTCCGGGCTCCATCTCATTTGATTCAAAATTCATGGAGCCATGTTTATGAAGAGGATTTCCGTTTCTTTAAATGGAAAAATTAACTTTAATACACATATTTGCTTCTGTGGGTGCTGGGGTTGCAAGCTGTGTTCCCTCTAAGCTGAGT
>NW_015225847.1:0-869 GCF_001447785.1 Gekko japonicus | reverse complement strand
CTTCCACTGCAGAGACATAAGTTGAAAATTGGAAAACCTGCATTCAGATCTCTGTGCAACTGCAGCTACAATGGTCCACCAAATAGGCAATTTCCTCCTACAGGTTTTTCTTTTATTCCCACATTTCCCACGCATACTTTGATTATGGTTTTGGTAGGGGAAGCAATTCTCACCCTCACTCCTACTGCTTTGTTTTCTTGATCACATATCGTTATTTCCCTCCCCAGCCTTCTTATTTCCATCCAGATGCAAAAGAGTAAAGAAAAACAGCTGCTTTGGCAGGCAGAGTCAGCAGAGAGTGCTTCTGCATGGTTCCCAGGCCCTCGAACAGCAGGGGCTAATTAAAATAGGGAGACGACCAAACACAGGCCTCCTCTACGAGCCAGCGGTTCCTGCCCTGTGGGTGCAAACATTTGCCTTGTGCAAGAGCCATTCAAGGAAAGATTGTCCCAAGATGATGTGCTAAAGGATGTAAACAAAGAAGGGGCTCTGATTCAGTTACTGCTAGAGTTACACAAGCTCTGCTCTCACCATACGAATTAGTTCAGTTTTATTGCTATTAAGCCGAGATGATTGCAAACAAATAAAATATATAATCAAAACAAGTCAAAGCAAATCAAATTTACAAATATTTGGAGCAGTCTTAACAGTCTATTTCCTCTGACAGAGAGCAAAAGTAAGATCATAACAACAAAAATGATACATATGATCTTAAGAACTGCAGCAGAACGTTCTGAATAAATTTTTCTCAGGTTCGATCTGTAGCAAAGGATGCTACCCAGGAAGCTATTCTTTGATCCTTTCCACTTAAGGAAAGATTATGAATTTGAATATCCATGAAAAATAAGAACATAAGAGAAGTCATGTTG
>NW_015225846.1:0-869 GCF_001447785.1 Gekko japonicus | reverse complement strand
ACCCCCTGCTCAATACAGGATCGGCCTAGTCCAAGTACATTTCTTGAAAACAAGAAGGAGGCTTAAACCGTGACCGTATCAAGCATACACTTCCATGTCACACCAAGCCCTGACTCTACCTCAAGGGCACACGATAGTCATTGGCATAGCTCAGGAAAAGTGAGTGCCTAAGAACAAGGGATCACATTCCTCGTATGCGCTGCAGACAGGTTGGTCACATAGAAAGGCCCTTCAGAAACTTATGTTGAAATCCTTGGGGGAAAAGTTCAGTATTGGGTTTTGCCCCTCCTCGCAGCTTACTGTACTGCTTTCCACAAAGAAACATTTTGTGACATTTAAAAAAAAGAAAGTTCAAAGCTTTGTGATTCAGCATGAGGGTCTTTAAAAAAATCTTTTTTTCTGTGTGAGCTCCCATAGATTAGCAATTTTGCTAAGTGATACTTAGTGCTAATTATTTCAGGGTCATTGAGCTGTAACGAAAAAAAAAATCTTTAATAAGGTGTCACAGATCTGAAGACCATAATGAGTATTTTCCAGCACATCCCTGTTTGATTTTTTAAAGGATGTGAGTCTGTTCTCTCACCTCAGTACACTAACTGCTACAGTGATGTGTAATGCAAGAAATGTTTTTGAATTAAGCTTCTCAAATAAGTCACCTGCTCATGCAGAGAGCTTCTCCAAAAGTGTGCTGAACTTTAATACCCAAGAGTTCTATGCAACATGTTCCACTACATTAGCAGCTTAAAACAAGGTGTCTAAAATCAAACATTTCAAGGTGACATTTGAAATTCTTACCTCCCTCCTCCCCTTTTGCATAAACAACAACTCTCTCATCTATAATTATTTGTTTTTCCATCAATGGAGACTTG
>NW_015225845.1:0-869 GCF_001447785.1 Gekko japonicus | reverse complement strand
CAATATGCTGAGGACACCCAACTCTGTCTCTCTCTGTCCAAGCGTCCAGGTGATGCAGTAGAGGTCTTGAACCACTGTGTGACCGCTGTGGTTAAATGGCCGAGAACAAATTCAAGATGAGTATGGGGAAGGGGGAGAGAATAGGAAGACAGCTACACCACAAACGCCCTTTCCTTCCCATTCACTAGCAATGGAAAATATTTGTGTGTATTTCAAAAGCTTTTAAGAAATATCACACCCTTGAGAATAGTTGAGCTAATTCAGGGTTACCTTTAAGACTCATTTCCCATACTGAGAGGCGGACGGGTGGAAAAGGGAAGACCTGAGATAAAACCCAGTTTACGGCTAGAGGAATTCCCAGGATATTATTTTTAAATGCCACAGTGCACTGTTGCTAGTAATATTTCCACCTCAGTAAACTTTACGGATCACTGCCCTCCCCCAACTGTGGAGCTTTTCCTTCAACTGCTTGGCAGAGGCAGGAACTTCTACAGAGTTGTGAAGCAAGCGGAGAATCAGAAAACTTCTTTGCCCGAAGGACCCCAGGATGGAAGCTTTCCTTGGAACTCTGACATTCGTAGGAGAAACACCCCTTTGGGCCATATCCCACAGCGCCTTGATCTGCTCTTTCTTGCCTCACTCTTTCAGCCTCTTCTCTCTTCCCTGCTCCCATCTGCAAAGCCAGCAACTGATAAAGTTTAAAAGCAAATAACGTTTTGAACCCCCCACCCTAACACGTCAAAATTTACTGCAAGCAAGCATGCCAAGGTACAGTTCTGTCTGAGAGCAGAAACTGCTTCCCCCGTGGAAAGCTTTCAGGGGCAGGGGGAGAAATGTTATGTGGAAAGAAGTGAAAAAGACCAAGAGGT
>NW_015225844.1:0-869 GCF_001447785.1 Gekko japonicus | reverse complement strand
CCTTCCAACTTTGGGATTCTATGATTCTAAATGCTCTATGATCTGCAGGCCCCAGGCCCACAGTTCTCATGTCCTGTCCAGGCCTGCCACAAGAACTTTCTATCAGATGTGCACTGTAAGTTCTCCAGGGGGGGCCAATTGGGATCAGGACTGTGGCTCACAAGAAAAAGGGGGCTGAAGTCTTTCCATTCTGCTGTGTCCCAATCTGAAGTGCCCCAGGGGGCACTGTTTGATCTACTGGGGGCTCCACATGTACAGACAGGGTTTCCCCAATGGGTCAAATAGCTAGGGGGGGATTCAGGTCAGGAAAACAACACAGAGGAAGTTTTAAGCCCCCTCTCCCCATGGGACACAGTCCCAATCTGAATCAGGCCCTCATGCACCTGGGAATTGAGTTCCCGGTGGGGGATTTGCAGTGCATATTTAATAGAAAGTCCTTGCAGTGAACCTGGACATGAAGCCAGGACCGTATAACGTGTAGTTAGGTCCTCAGTTTCTTTTGATACTTTCTGAAATGAAAACAACTTCCCCCTGAGTTTCTTTAGGAAGAAGAAATTGTTCTGTCAATGAAATTGCTTTTTCCAAAGTGCCATGGTTTAAAGATATTCCAGACCTGCTTGTTTGTGCCCCTCCTAATCAAATGCAGCCCACAGGCCGTGTATGATGCCATGCTACCAGGCAGCGACAAAAACAGGTTTATCAAGCTCAGGGCTGCGTAATTTTGCTTAGGGGTTCACAAATTGTGCAGCAGTGGGAGATTCCCCGTTCCTACATATTCCTCCCTATAGTCTTTCTTCTCACAGATGCCCAACCAGCAATGTAAACTCTTTAAGGTTTATTGTTGAACTTTCAAAATACTGATTCTCTTT
>NW_015225843.1:0-869 GCF_001447785.1 Gekko japonicus | reverse complement strand
TGGGTTGACAGATAACGTGCAGACCAAAGCATCACGACTGACCGTTTATGAATGACTGCATCACCCGAGCTCTTAAGTTATGGCCGACAATTAGGGCTCCATCCATTAAGCTCCGCTTTCCTGCAAGTCCCATTTGCTTCAATAAAATGCCTAAGAATAAACAGCTCGGTGTCAATTTGCCCTCTGAAGATTTCCATTCCGAGTGAGAAAAAAGTGTGAGACCATCAACAAGAACATGAAACGGTGTTGCCGGCACAAATGGAAACGGGTCGGGCTCTCATTTTTATGACTATTTCCTTCTTGATTGGAATAAAGTTAGCTAAGCGTCAGAACACTTAATGGGGCTGAGTGCTACATGGGAGGAGGAGGAGGGTGCTGTTGTGCTAGGATGCTGAAGTGCATTATGGGTGTTTTCTCCAAGCGAAGGCCAAGGGATTTACAGACCTGACTCCCATTAGGGCTAATAGTAGCTTTCACACATAAATCCCACCACAAATCGATTGCCATGCAAGCCTCCCACTCTCTTAGGCTGGACAGAGATAAATGTATTCCCCGCATACTTAGGAAGGGATGCACCTTTCAGGTTGGTCCTTCAGGAAAGCACTTTGCATTAAACATTAACAAGAAAGGCTTTATTCCGCTCTAAAAGGCCACTTAGTGGCACGTACCGCTTTGAAACCAAACCCGTGCATCCCCCGGTTGCCACAGCCAATCTATATCTAGGTCATAAAACAGGCTTCCAAACAAAAAAATCAGTGCTTGGATTCTTTGTAAGTATCACACACCGTAGCTGGTTGATGCGTCCAACGAATGGTCACAATGTCTGCACGACGACACAAAATGGCTTTTTGTTGAAATATTTTAAAAAT
>NW_015225842.1:0-869 GCF_001447785.1 Gekko japonicus | reverse complement strand
CCCAGGGGGACTTGGCAGCCCTATCTCCAACACATCATAAACTAACAATATGAAAAACTACCATTAGTTAAATCCCACATCAATGAAAACCAGCATGAACTAAAAGCAGTAATAATTCAGACTAGGATAATTAAAAGACATAAAACCAGCCCCAATCAATAAAACAGCTGCATAAACAGCAACATCTAAAAACACAATCTCAAGCATGCAGCAAAAAGCCAACATGCTGGGATGAGGTAAACTTTTCTTGGGAGGATTGTCCTAAAGATGCGGGGCCACTGCAGAAAAGGCCCTTTCCTCTGCAGCCACCCACAATGCATTGGAGGCATACAGAGAAGGACATCTAATGATTCTCCCAGTCATCACAACCTTCTCATCACATGGCTGCATGGTACAAAGACTCTTTTGCACCTTAGGTGGACAAGGTAGCAACTGGGGAGGGTGGTAAAGGGCAGTTCAGCTCCTAGCACAGTGACAACTTCTGCTGCCCCCATATCCTGGTGAGCTCCCAGATCATTTCAAAAACATACTGCCACCATTTACTCATCACTGTGTTGGATCCAAAGCACTGCCAGTTGACCACAGCTGGCAGAGTGGGATTTTCCCACCTTCCCATCCTGTTATAACTTATTGAGCCCCCTGAGATTCAAGGTACCCTTGGGAACAGCATGGGGACAAAATGGGGGGGGTCTGCAGTAGGAGGAGGGAACTGTTGAAAAATCTCCCTCTCCTCCTGCACCAATGGAAGAGCCAACTCCGCATCATATTTTCCCTTCCTTCAAAACTTCCACCTCAACTATAACTGCAGTGGGATACTTATTAAGCTGCAAAATATCTCGGGTACCTTCCATCGGCTACAGTCACTGATA
>NW_015225841.1:0-869 GCF_001447785.1 Gekko japonicus | reverse complement strand
GAAGTATCTGTTTTATGCCAGTGTATCCCCCAACCGTGGACTTTCTGCAGATTAGGCCATATTTGACTATTAGGAGAAAAGATCAACCTGTAAGTGCAACAGAAAGCATGACGACATCTTAAAAGATGCCAAATGCATTATGGCATAAACTGGCATGGCCTGGGTCAAGCATATGACTCTTGGATGCACGCCGGGCAAAGCTGCATCCTCTAATTAGGAGGAGATTTGTGCTTAGGCCAGAGTGGCTGTGACAGGAGTAGCCAGAATATTATACCCTTTCCTTTAGAGGTATTTCTCTGCCACTGGACTGGTTTTTATTTTGCTCTGTTTCATGGCCAAACTAGATGAGATTCTGGAAAACCCACATCTGTATCTCCAGCATCTTTTTAATTGCTAAATAGCAACACAGGGCAGGGAATCGCTTGGGTCACGTTTGAGGGGTGCATTCTCCCCACCACCACCACCAGCACATGGTTTTCTTGATCTGAAATGGCAACCTGGATTGGCTAACTGCAGAGGGAAGTAACATCTCATGAAGGTCATTTGATGTCAGGCAAACAGTGCAGACGGAAAGGACCTGACACTCCCCCTCTTTAACCCGTACCATAGCACCAATCCAAAGCAGAGTGGCCTCCACCCTGGTTACTTTGCAGTGGAAAAACCCATGCTGGAGATCTGACCACAGGTTTCCCAGCATCTCATCTAGTTAGACTTTTAAGATGTAGGACCCCAATGAGATATCCAAACTGCAGACTGTGTGTATTGAGACGTGTATTATGTGCCATCCAGTCGTTTGCAACTTACGGTAACCCTATGAATTAACAACCCCCCCAGATGTCATTCACGGCCTTGCTCAGGTCTTGCAAACG
>NW_015225840.1:0-869 GCF_001447785.1 Gekko japonicus | reverse complement strand
AATTCAGCACAGCATTGCACTGAAAATATGCTATAACAGCACAAATTCACACTGACCTCTCAGAAGTGTTATAAGTGACACCAAACGGTGCTCTTGGAAGAGCTCTTCTAGCTTATGCTGCAGATAATAGTCTGTGTATGCCTCCAAGGTGTTTTTGAAGAGAATACGTCCTCCCATCATGATATGGTGAAGCCAATCAGGAATATGGAAAACCACTCTACCTGCAAAGTTTTGTTGCATGTATTTAACATATGAACACGCTTCATTTGAATCCACACAATTTAAATTTCAGAGTAACTTCTAAAACGGTCTCAAATTCTCCCAAACTTACATTATTAACAAGAGTCCCATGTTGTATGTATTTTATTTGTCAGGTATGGAAGACAGGTCTATCAACATGTGCTAGGCATGATAGCTAAACACAATCTCTATATACAGAGGCAGAATATTCTAACAGAGGCTGTTGCTTGCATCCTTACTGGAGCCATCTGAGAAGAGTCCTTCTTAGAAACAGGATGCTGGTTTTAAGATTGATCTTGAGATTATCTAGCAAGGCACATCTTTCATTCTTCAGTGCTGTAAACACGTGAATATCCTTCTCCTAAAGGGCTCACAGAAAAATTGTGTGTGGGCTAAATATATGATTTTTGTGACCCGTTCTATGAGGGCTGAGGGATAGACCAGAACACATGATTTCCTGGATGCAGCAGGACAGTTATTCTGTAACTGTGAGCTGCTCCCCTTGCTCATTTCCTTTCCCTATTAAACCAGGAGGAAGATGGTACAGTGCAGAAAATTAAAACGTAACAGCCACAGTGTTGCTACAATTCTGCCACATGCTGTTAGGTAAGAAGAAGGGATTGGATTTA
>NW_015225839.1:0-869 GCF_001447785.1 Gekko japonicus | reverse complement strand
TACATGGACAGAGAGCAGTCACAATAATTGAAATATTCTTGGGTGGATCCTTAGGTGGACATTTCTCCACAAGTGCTATACAAGTGTATGCACAAGTGTATGCACTTGTATAGGCCTGAACATTATTTTTGTAGTGGACCAACACTATCATACCATCATTCTCATGCTGCTAATCCCAGCTAGTACTTGGCGGTCTTGCAGGTTCTCCTGTTTATTTAAATACTGATGTACAGTACTTCGGCACTGAAAAAGAAACAGTGTTGTTCTGCAATTTCCTATATTTAGAAGAAGACAAGAAGACTGCACTGGCCAGTGGGGAATGTTGACTTTGGGTTGTAACTGATATCCCTGAAGCAGGGGTCAATAACTTGACCTTTCTGCTTGCCAACCAAACAGCTGAGCTTCTTTTTTTGTTATTCTTTAAGACAATTGAATCAGCAGATGGTTGTTCAGTGGTTGCATAACTACTTTATGACTCTGTAACCATTGAATGACAAATGCCTTGGTGATTGGCTGGATGTTAGATGTTGGGGAAACTCAAATGCCTCTTCTAAGTGATTTGGAAATGGGTCACTGTACGAACAGGTCAGAACCTTATCAGGAATAAAGTACTGGAAGAGTGGACCACTTGTTCCAGATGTGTACCAGCAGGGAGTCTGAACAGCTAGCTGCCAATTATATATTGCTAATGCTGATTCTGTGCCCAGCAGCTGTTCTACAAAATGTGTACAGCAAAACACGTATTGCACACACACCACAGCAGCTGCTGTCATTTTCTGTATGTGAACTGAATATCATGCTATCATCTGGGGCTTTCTCTGTAAAGAAAGAGGAAAACAGGGTTGTACTTACCTGTAATTGTTGTTCAC
>NW_015225838.1:0-869 GCF_001447785.1 Gekko japonicus | reverse complement strand
GAAGCTGACGAAACAAATTGGTGCAGAGGGAAATAGAGTCTTTAATAATTGTACAATTGCTATGCGTTTCGCGTGCGGCAATCTTTCGGGTTCTTTTGGGTTCCGTTCCCGTACATACACTTAAACAGAGTGCCAGAGTGGAACGGAACCCAAAAAGAATCTGAAAGATTTCCCCCTGACGAAGCTGCATGCGAAACGCGTAGGGGTTGTTCAATCATTAAACTCTCGATTTCCCTCTCCACCTGTTTGTTTCGTCATCTTTGTTCTGATCCAGTGTTAGGCAGCTTCATATGTTCGTGCATGTTCATTACCAGCTAAAGCCACAGTGAAACAATAAATCCCAAATACCTCCTTCCCTGCTTCTGTAAGACGCCTTCTTATTCAGAGTCTGTCAAAAGCCTCCGGCAGACAAATAGGCCTTGCCATGTCTTTTTAAGTGTGATGGACCCTTCTTGCTTTCTGTTAGGAAATTTAAAAACACATCTGTTTGGGATGGCATTTGGAAGTTAATTTTTTATCCTCCGGCTGATCGATTTTTATCTTCTCCACTCGCTGAATGTGGCATTAATCTGTCTGCTGCAGCTGCTTCCTTAAAGTTCTCTCTAGCTTCTTCGTTGCTGTTTTTTTTAAAATAGCTGCTTTACTGTCCCCTTTTAGCTCGTCTGAGTTATTGCTGGACTGAGAATACTTTCGGAAAAAATATATAATATGGTTTTAAACGGACTACGGCTGCTTCCATGTGGCGAGGATTCTCTGAAATCTGTTGCTTTTGTTGCTGCTGTGAATGCAGAGGCATCCACATTGGCATGCCACAGAGGCAATGGAACTTCCACATGTGGGCATTTTCTGCATATTTTCCTCTGCTCTTT
>NW_015225837.1:0-869 GCF_001447785.1 Gekko japonicus | reverse complement strand
CTATACCTTGTGGCTAATAGCCACAAGCAAGGCATTATGTTACGGAAATGGAGGGAATGGACTGAAGGAGGGTTTGTATTCTTGAAAACAGCAGAACATATTGCAAAGAGTTGGGTAAAGATCTTCATGCCGGGCAAATCTTTGCATGTCACCCTTCATTGCTGGCACATCTGCTAAAGGCAAGGGAGCCATTTTTTGTTTCGCTTTTAAAAATGTAAGCAACCTTCTTGGAAGAGGTAAAGGAGCTCCAATGAATTGAAAGTAACAGACGAACAAACAAAAACAGTAGGATGCTCCAGCTTCTTGCCCTGGTCCTTGGTCCACTAGCTCAACTCACTAGAGGACAAGGGGCAAAAGGAACGAGAGCCCTTTGACATGTGTCCCAGCTTTTGTGCTTCTGGCCATACCGAGGCTGAATACCTTTTACGGTGGAGTGACAGACGTTCCGCTCAGATCTCATTCAGCTGATAGAGATGTTCCTAATCTTCCTCACCTTTAGCTCCAGCACTCTGTATTTCTGGTTGCCCGCATACCACTGTCAACAAAGTGGTACCCAAGGCAATGTATGGTCAATTGCAGTGGGCACCATGAAATCAACTGCCATCTAAACCAACAATGTGAGCAATAACTCATACAAATACACAGAGCAGCAATAGGCACCATTCCTTCAATTGAAACTGCCTGTGTATTTCCTGCAAACCTGAATTCTATCATGCGGTGGCTGAGAAAACAGGGGGTGGGGAGGGTGTCTCTGGGTACTTGATTCCAAAGTTCTGGTGCCATCAGAGAGAGCCTTCTAAGGAAGGACTCCAAGCAAGGCCTTCCCAGCAGATACCAAAGAACTGGTGCTTCAGACCAGGGGTCATTTC
>NW_015225836.1:0-869 GCF_001447785.1 Gekko japonicus | reverse complement strand
CTATACAGAGGTGGGCAATGGCAAACCACACCTTGAAAACCTTGCCTTGAACACTCTACGAGGTCACCGTAAGTGACTTGGTACTTTCCACCACCACCAGATAGAAAAGAAAGTAAATTATTTTCCTCCCAGAAGGTCGTATACCTCAGGAATATAATCATGTATTGAAAACCAATATTCTGGGGGGGCATACCAAGCAAATGCAAAGGGGAAAGTATCCAACTGGAGTAGCAATAAAATTTAAAATGAAAAGTCCAGACTTCATTGCAGCAAATATCTGAAGGAGCTATTAGTAAGGTAATTTGGTCCGCAGAGAGAAACTGCTCACCTTTTGATATAAATGCCAAAACAATTTGACCTTTATAAAAGCCTCACTAGAACAAGAAAACGGCCATCGAAGGAGCCATGAATGGGATTCTCAGTGTGGTTTTAAAAAGATCATCTGAGGGCAGAAATGCAGAACTGTCAAAATGCTGCAGGAGAGAACTGGAAATTCTCTGCCTATAAAGTATTTGGAGATATGCAAGTCCAAGCGAGCAAGATTACATATCCTCTCATCTGTCTCATAAACCAGGACTAAAAGTGGCAATTGGAAATGGAAAAGGCAAGCTGCTGCTTTTGTTTGCATGGGTAACAGTTCGGAGCTAGAGACTGTTATTTCTTCCCAATAAATAAATCAACAGAAAAGCCAGGGGGGCTGGTGGTACGTGGAAGGCCTTGGCCTAAGATGAGGAACAGCACCAAGATGTTAAAGACTACTGATAGAGGTTCTTTTTATTAGGATGAGGCTGTTCTCTGGCTTCTCAGCACGGTCAATAAATCACCCCATTGGAGGACATAAGGACACCACAAACATTGTGATACATTTC
>NW_015225835.1:0-869 GCF_001447785.1 Gekko japonicus | reverse complement strand
TTTTTTTTTCCAATTCACTTCCTTCTACCCCAATGCTCATGACAGTCAGCTTACATGGAAAGATTACTCATCACTCATTTGCACTTCACAGTCACCCATACATTTTATCCAGTGGAACAAGGAAAAAAAAATCTACACAGAGGACTTCCGGTTGCTGGAAGTCACCGCGTTCCTAAGTGCAGCTGTGGACTTGAAGGTCACGGTGATCCTTGCATGAGAGGCGGATATACCGGCCACCACAAGGATGGCCGGACAGGACTAGAATGGGTCCTATTAGCTGTTTACCATCAGCAGAAGGTGAGGGACAAGCCTGAGACATGGGTGTTTATACAACACCATTCCAGTATCTAGCTAGACAGCACAGAGCAAGGCTCGACTTCACTGGTAACAAAACAGGTCTGGCACAGCTCACAAGGAACCGAGGCGGCACACCTTCAGGAAGAAAGCTGCACAAGGCAGGGCTCGAAAACTGGCACGACTGGCCTTAAGTCATCGAACTTCGGGCACTGTCAATGCTGTGCCCGCGATGGCTGCCTCTGAGAAGCCAGCTCTCTGCCCCTTTATGCAGAGTGATGGAATCCCAGCTGGGACGCGCAAGGTAATACTGCCCATGTGTGGTGGGAAGCATGGCCCTCGAGATCGGTACACCAACACTGAAGAATCTAGAAGCAGCACACACCATGAGCCGAGCACTCTCAATACACACACCATTTTTTATCTCATGCACGACGAGCATGGTTCTTCCCGACCATTTGTCCATGGCCACCTTAGATGTAGCGTGTGGGTCCGCTGTTTGCTGGCTTTTAAATACTGCTGGAGAAGAGGAGGGGGATGGTTCTTGACCAGTGATTTCCCAGACCTCATTCTTT
>NW_015225834.1:0-869 GCF_001447785.1 Gekko japonicus | reverse complement strand
TCCAAAATGACTGAACTGTTCTCTGAAGCTGAAGTGTGTCCCACACTCTCATCTCAGTCCTAATCTCCAATCTCTCTTCCTGGTCTAAACTGACATTTTCTAGCTGTGTGAATCCCAATTTTCTACCTCAAGCTTCTCTCTCAAGTGGAAGAAAACAAGCTTCCCAAGAACCACTTATAACAATATTGTTTGCATCCTCGGGTATCATCTCCAAGTCCAAAATATTCATGCTGCTGTTCTCATTTGAACTGTGTACACATGCTGTTTTTAGGTGCTGGCCTCATCAAAATACCCACAAGTGTGAACCATATTGCTACTTGTACATATTCAAGGGGGCAGGCTCTATAAACACATACATGTAGAGTTCAAACAAGACCAGCAGCATAAATATTTTGAATTCCGGGATCATACCTTTGTGCAAAAGAAATCTCACTCGAAGAGGATCGGAGATACATCTGGCTGGCCATCACCAGGCACCGCTGCCTTCGGCTAATGGGGAAAGCGCCCAACAAAGATTTCCGTATTTGCCTCCGTTGTCATAAAAATAGCACAGAGAGAGTGAAAGATGGCACAGAGGCAATCGGCAAGAAAAGGGAATAGTGTCAGATATATGAAAAGATCTTTGGCTGGTGCAGAGAAACAGACGGCAGGTGCAAGTATTCGAGCTGAAAAACAGTCACTGAAGGAGAAAATAGAAAGTGATACGCTGGCAGTGCCAAGTGCCAGGATCGTTTTAATTGTTTCTGCTTGAAAAGAAGGACTGCAAAGCTTGAAAGCTGGTTTATTCTAAAGGACAAGAAGACGTCTAACAGAGGCTAACACCTTACCTAAGTGCAGGAAAGACTGAGGTCCTTTCCACACTAGACCTT
>NW_015225833.1:0-869 GCF_001447785.1 Gekko japonicus | reverse complement strand
TGTTGAAGCAAATGGAATAAACTGGCCTCTTGGGTGATTTCTTTCCATTTGTTTGAGAGCTATACATATTCCCAACATTAACAACCTGGTCTTGTGGCTTAATAGACAAATTCCAAAAGCGTAGCTGTTAGTCATTTTTCAAGTAAAGGCAATAAAAAGAAAAGTCCTGTGGAATCTTACTATAATAAATTTACTGTGACAAATTCTTTAAGGAGTGTTTTCCACTTGGCAGTTCACGAGTCATCTGTTTTAAATTGTAGTTAACATACTAAATCCATTTTCATGAATTAAATCGTGCTGTAATCTTGTCTCTTGAACTGTTATTGTCGACTTCTGCTTTTTGTTTTTGTTTTTTTAATATCAAACACAGTTATTGTGGCTGTCATCCACAAACTGTGAGGCAGGGAGAATACCATGAATGTTTGATCTGGCATCTTTATTAAGCAATGTCATTTCTTGAAGTTTTATTTAGAGATGTAAAATTTTCAAATATTTGGCATGTAATAAACTGGAAAATGTTGGACAGTTTAGGGAAAACCGAAATACACCCAATACTTACTTTCCTCAAAACTAAAGTTACTTTATTGCTCTACTACCATAAATTGCATAATTTATACCTTAGCAAATAAAATGGTACCATTTGGCACATTTATGGAATTGAAAAGTAGCGTTGGAGTTCAATGGCCTTAGAATGATATAACTCGGATTAGAATAGCACTGTGAATTTTCTGTGAGGAAAACTACAAATATTCCCAGTGCCTGAAAATAGAGAGCTACAAACTGCTGGATGCACATGAAGCTCCCTTATCTTGAATCGGACCCTTGGTCCATCATGGTCAGTACTGGTGACCAATGTTCCCTCTAAGCTG
>NW_015225832.1:0-870 GCF_001447785.1 Gekko japonicus | reverse complement strand
CAGGCCTCTCATCCTGCCGGAGCTCGCCGGTACGTAGCTCCGGGAGAGATGCACGGGGGCGGGGCGGTCACATGGTGAAGCCCCACCCCCTTCTTCAGGCCGCAGGAGGGTAAGTCGCATCCTCTCCCCCATCTCTGCCTAGCCTCCAGGCCCCATCCCGGACCTTCCCATCAGTGCGCGAAGCTGCACACCCCGGGAAAAATCTCTCCCCCCCGCCTAGCGAGGCTTTGCCTCCACGAAGAACTGCGTGTCCCATCGCCGGGCTGCCAGATCCTTCTTCATCCCCACCAGGGGACATTGGAGGGGTGTTCCGGAAGGTGGCGGGGCATCTCCAAAGCAACAACGCCCTGCAGGGGAACTTCCCTGCTCCCAGCCCCCTCCGGCGGCATCCCCTCCCCCTCCCTGGCTTCAAGGGAACTGCAATGCTGCTGGGAGGTCAGGCGCCTTGGAAGCTCTGCAAGGGTCCCTGCGTGCCTAAGAGATCCGAGCCACTGCAGCAGCGCCTTTCCCGGTCCTCTGGTGCACAGGGGAGGGGGGAGAGTGGAGAAAGGAGAGGCCGCATGGAGGTCAGGTAGGCTCCGTGTGCTGGTGAGATGACATTCGCCTTGGTTCTTTGGCTGGGGGAGATTGGAGGTGAGGAGCTGCTGGTGTTGGTTAATGACTTTGTGAGGGCAGCTCTGAGGATCAAGACTAGCTGTTGCATGGCCAAGCCCAGCTGGGCTTCTGCTTCAGAGCTGAAACTCTTCAGTTCCCGGTGAGTTTCTCCTCCAGCTGGGGGCCCCTCCAGCTGGCCCTTTAAATCTTGAAGAGGGAGGAAGCGGGGTGGCCACAGTTGCCTGCAACCCCCCCACCTCTTCCCAACAGCATTCA
>NW_015225831.1:0-869 GCF_001447785.1 Gekko japonicus | reverse complement strand
TCGACTGTGTCAAATGCTGCTGTAAGTTAAACTAAACCAACCTACAAGGAGGATTCTGAAATGTGTACATCTTGTGCTGGAAAAGACGGCCTAATCTGTTTTATCTTGCTTGAGAAATATATTTGTGCTGCTGTTCACAACTCACAAAACACACTCCCCCCCCCCAATAAAGATACGAATGTGTGTAGGAGAAAAACAGCATAGGACTCAGCCTTTCAACTACAAGCAGTAATGAGAAACAGAGCCTGCCTCTGCTTTATGGGCAAGTTGGCTCTGCAAGGCTTCCATTTGGCAGCAAAAGGGTACTCTGGCTCTGCTGCCCCCCAAAAGCAAGCAGGAAGTAGGCTGGCAAAAACCTTGTTATTTGTCATCACATCCACCAAACACACTCCTTGGGGTGGATCCAGTGCTTCTATGGATGCAAAGACTTCCACCCGCAGCACACAACTATTCTGGGTCCCCCCGTCCCCCAGCAGCCCAAACTGTCATTCAAAATCCTACTCCTGGGAGAGAGAGGACACTCAGACACAGGATTTCAAGGAATATTTTGGTCTGCCACGGGCAAGAGAGGGGAACTGAGAAATGTTGTGCTGTGCAGGTACAAGCCCTTGCACCCACAGAAGCCCTGCACTGGATCCAACCCCCTGATTTGCTTATTTTGCCAAACCACTAGAAGGATCAACAGGAGAATGTTCCCAGTATTGTTTAGTTCCAGCATTACTTCATCTGTAGGATAAACAGCAATTTAAAAGCATCAGCATGCCTTTTACACACGTAAACATGTATCTTTTTTATTGTCCTGGCAATGCATTTGATCCTCATTTGATAGATGGTAAGAACATGACCATCTTCTCTGAAGTGCAGCCTCA
>NW_015225830.1:0-870 GCF_001447785.1 Gekko japonicus | reverse complement strand
GGGGATTTGAACCTGGGTCTCCTAGGTCCGAGTCCAGTGCTCTAACCGCTGTACCACACTGATTTTCTCAGCCACAAATCAAAAGGCCAGGGAGTCAACTATCTCACCGATATCTTGCATTTAATCTGCATCCTGAAAGGATGGGTGTCAGACCGCCCGCCCACCCCTTGGCGTGCTGTGTGCCAAGAGGGTTGGCACTGGCAACAACATCTTCTTTGTTCCACCTTTGCCTCTCTTACATGACTTTCATTTTTCACCAGCCTAAGAGATAGCGTCATAACTTGAAGTTCTGAACTTTCTGTCTGAATTAAAGTGGGAACTCCCGTTTTCTGAGCAGAGGCAGTAAAAGTCTGCTTCCTCTAAAGAGCTTTGGATAAATACATGGACCTTTCTTCCTCTACTTTATCCTTGCAACAGTCCTGCAAAGTGGGCCAGGATGCAAGAAAGCAGTTGACTCAAGGTCACACAGTGAGCTCCATGGCTGAAAAGGAGTTTAAACCGGGGCTTACAGTAACAACCGGCTACTATTGAAAATAGATGGATTTAACATTATATCTAAATACATGCATGTTCAACTGATGTGTATAATATCTTAAAAATGAATCAGTGGTGGGTTTCTGCTAAAAACTATGGTGGGGAGGGAGCCAAATGTGTCCTGTGGATCCGGCACAGTGACTTGAAGACTTCTTGGTTATATAATTAACCATGGGGGAGAATGTATTTTTGAAATTAAGCATTGTAAATATAGCACAATATTAATTGCTATGGGCTTGATACTGGCAGTGAAATCCTGGCCCTAGTGGAAACTTACTCCAGTGCCTTGGAATCTAGCCCTGGGCTCCTGAAGATGCAATTCTATATATTATTGGG
>NW_015225829.1:0-870 GCF_001447785.1 Gekko japonicus | reverse complement strand
TAAAAGAGAGACAAATGTCCCTCTGGAAGACAAACCGATCATCATCCAATAGCAACAACTCTCAAGAATACAGCTGCTTCCACAGGCCCTCCAAACATTCTTGAATGGGGGGCAGGGACGGGACACTGTGGGCTTCCAAAAAGAAAACTCCTTGCAGATAAACAACGAAGCCAGCCACGAAAGGTGTTTTTCTAGCTCTGCCCCCCCCCCAAGAGCAAGCAGATTCTAGGGATCCTAAAACAGCATGTAGTTTTTATCTGTGCAGAGCATTTTTTGAACCACCTTCTCATCCCCCCATGGTTCGTGTCATTCTTACATCAGGGAAGGATAGCAACACTCCAATGACGCTACTCAAATGAGGCCAAGATGGAGACCTGCAATTCACATGCCCGAGTCAAGCTGCAAAGACTCCTCCACTTCTTACATCCAGGTGGGCAGCCGGGTCGGTCTGAAGCAGCAGAGCAAAGTTCGAGTCCAGGGGCACCTTTAAGAACAACATCGCTTTATTCAAGGTATAAGCTTTCTCGTGCACACACACTTCTTCAGATCTGAAGGAGTGTGCCAGCACACGAAAACTTCTACCCAGAGATCTGAAGGAGTGTGCCAGCACACGAAAACTTCTACCCAGAATTAAACTTTGGCCCCGTTCACACGGAGAATTTGCCACGGGAGAGCTACGAATGTCATGCAGATTTTCGGGGCACGATCACACCGCAACATCTGGGAAGCGTAGCCGACCCGTGGCCAACCCGTGGCGTCCCACTGAAAATGCGGAGTTAAAAAGTTCCACGGAAAGTGCACTAGTATCTGGGAAAATACAAGGCAGGGGCGGACGTCTGATCGCTGGAGCACTAGTACCCCGTGGCATCC
>NW_015225828.1:0-870 GCF_001447785.1 Gekko japonicus | reverse complement strand
GGGTTTTTTTTCCATCTTGGCTACATGGAGGAGTCTGTCAGAGTCATTCAGGGTCTACCACTAAGCAACTGTTCCCCCTTGCAGTCCCGAAAGCTGAGCCTGTGGTGCTAAGTGGCTTCCCGGTTGCGACTAAAGGTTGAGCGGAGAGAGCTTTTAACATTCAGCACCTTGACGGACACAACTCTCCCTCCCTGGGCCTGCCAAAGGTACAAAGTCCTGGCAAGGAAGCAGAAGCAAACAGAATGAATAATGCGGCCAGTCCAGTGCCCAGCAGGGGATGACCTTTGCAAGCTCGCGTGTAAGCGCAGCCCGCCTCCGGGCGCGTCATTTGACCATCAGGATCGGCACCCAACCTTCGACATTTCTAACGCCAACACAAAGCATCAGTACCAGGCGCTATTAATAGGCCTGCCTTTCTGCACAAAGAGGGGAGCAAAGGAACAGGAAGCAGAATACAAAGGAGCTGCTAATTAAAGAACACGGTTGCTAGACGCTCATTGTATATATTGGGGGGAGGGGAATAATAACTGGAGAGAATGAAAGGTTTCATTTTAATCAAGCCAGAGCCTGATAGCAGCCGTTAATGGGGAGAGAGCTTGAGAGGAACACGTGCTTTTAAATGTGTACTCCTTACGGAGACCAGCTCCCATTTGGTGCTCACGCAGTTCTTGATGATGAACAGAAAAGGGAGAGACTTCCTCCAAGGTTAGTTATTGAAGTGTGTAGCCTAGCTGAGTCCAAGAGCTCACGGGGGGTGCATTTGGGCGTCATGCACGAACCAAGCAAGCTGTGGCTTGAGTAGTCCAAGATCCTGGCACGGAAGGCCTGGCATTTGTGTGTTCCTTGCCTGCCCCTCAGGTTGTCTGAATA
>NW_015225827.1:0-870 GCF_001447785.1 Gekko japonicus | reverse complement strand
GAAGAAGATCTCTCAGAAATGTACTGGCCTCAAAGTGTGGATAAGCATTAAGGGACACCTGTAACTATATACCATCAGGTCTTTATGAACTTAAGTGACATCACTACTACTGATGAAACACATTCTCATTATTTTTCTTCATCCTTCTCTGCCTGCAAAGTACGAAATCAATACCCATATATCTGGCAGTCTCAGAACAGTCATAAAATCTATGAAAGCTATTATTCAAGATTCAAAATATAATTAAAGCCCTTGTTGTTCCAGACAGGTAAGGTTTTAAAGAATTAAAGAAAACAGAAGGCATTGTTTGTATTAAAAGTGACAGCTTATGATAATAAATACCAAAAAGATGATTTGGCATTTATACAGCATTCTGAAGTTTTCAAAGCACTTCACATATACCTGCTCATCAATTCCTACAGTCCAATAAGGTAAACTAGTATTATTATTCCTGTATTTCACATGGGGGAGGGCTACGATTATGTAACAGTGTCTTGTCTAAAACCACTAAGTAGGTTCATAGCAGAGTTAAACTTTGAAATCAGCAATCTCCTGGTTTATAAATTTATGATTTGCAGTGTAATCCTATGCAGGGATACTCCAATCTAAAACCATTGATTTCAGTGGGTTTAGGGCCAAACAACATCGTACAAAGTATGTAAGTCCACCATGGGGACTGGTAGCTATATTGTAGCTGAGAGTTTTTGTTGAAAACTCTATTTAAAAATACTGTGAGGGCCCAATTCAGATCAGGACTGCATGGGACATTTGCTCCCTGGCACCACGTTGGTTTAGGAAAATGATGTGGAGGAGACGGGAGGGACCTCCATGGGGTATAATGCCACTTTCCAAAGCAGCCATTTTATCCAG
>NW_015225826.1:0-870 GCF_001447785.1 Gekko japonicus | reverse complement strand
TCTTTTTCTACGAAATGACCCCTGATAGACACTACTGCTTGAAATGGCAGTAGCCAACAGGATGTCAGCCATTCCAATAAATCTGACATCACTGAAGTTTTTACCATCTTGCTTTCAAACATATACTTCGGTTAGCCACTCCCGGTATTTCGATGCCTGAAAGCAAGAACTCCTCTAGATTACACACCCTTTCCTATCCGGTTGCCTAGAAAGAATGATTATTCCCATTAGGCAAATGGCTTTACAAGCTTGTGTTATGTGCATCAAGATTATTTGGAAAGCCTGGACAGCTTTGTCAATGGCTAAGCATTTCTGGTCCTCCCCACTGGGATGTAATTCAGGCTAGGATCAGGGATGCAAACGATTAAAGAGTTTAAATGATGGAAGGATGCCTTTACTGCTTTCAAACTTCTGTAAACATTTTAACAATAAGGTGAATGATGAGCACAGGTGTGTGTTATTAAGAGCCAGGAGAGAAAGGCATGGTCTACTTGGTTGACAAAAGCTGCCAAACTGGCCAGATAGGTGGGAGAACTAGGAGTGCAAAACCGGTACATATCTCAGAAAACTCTTGGACATGCTGCCTCCCCTGTGCGGAGACTGGCACCATCAAGATGGGCCTTGCCAGGGTCGTTCGCTGCACAAACTTGTCCAGGGAGCAATGTGCCAGAAGCTGCATGCGGGAGCAAGGGAGGGTTTCCAACCTGGCTGGCTTCCCAGTGAGAAGCAGCAGCAGACCTAGAGGTTCTGGGTTACGTTCTCATTTTAGATACCTTGCCACACCTCAGAACCAGGCCTACATTTCGAAAGCATCACATACCAATGAACCCTTGTATTTTCTGTCTACATTAGCAACACACTTTGCTGAAC
>NW_015225825.1:0-870 GCF_001447785.1 Gekko japonicus | reverse complement strand
GCACTTCATGCATCCGATAGACTGAGCCTCCAGCCGACGAAAACGTCGAACTCGCGCATCTCAAAGAGTCGCGAAAAGTATCACGCAACAACACTCGTATTCGCTTTGCGTAACTGACTACAGAATTTGTCCGGAGGTGGGAGCGAACCAGCATCCCCTCCAGCGCCAGCTCTTCAGTGTTGGGAAGGAGAAGGAGGGATGGCTGTGGTGGTTTTGTTAGGGACGTTCACGTTTTAATTCATAATTTGTGGTTATTAATCAAGCACTGATAACATCATAATTTTGCTGGTCTGAGCTGCGCTTGAGCTGCTCCGTTTCTTAGAAACCTTCAGTTGCTGCAGACCGGCTGTCCTGAGATCAACCACCTAAAGAAACGCTTGTTGGACCCAATCCCGCCATCACTGTCAGCTCAAATCCCTTTGGCATCAATTGGGATGCCCAACATGGTGCCAAGCGGGGTTACTCGGAAGTAATTCCCATTGTGCTTGAAGGACCATTTCCAATTAAAGATTGCAGGTATCCGTGGAGATAGATTTATTAAATCGCTGTTGTTTGGGGACCGTCCCTAGCAAATGGGTTTAATTGGCGACGATTCCCATCCTGTATATCCTAATTTAGGAGTACGTACAAATTAAACCAGTGGGATTTACTTCGGAGTAAACATACTCTCGGGTCTGGCTTCAAGTGCCACCCTACGGTTTTCAATGGTCCTGTGATTAATTTTTGCGGGATTATTAGATCCATTCGTAACTATTCTTTTTCGGTTATTTCTTTAGGACGGGTACGTCTACATATGTGTGTTGTGTTACCTGTAGTAGCACACTTGACAAAATCGCAGCTACTTTGTCCCACGCCCGCTGTAAGGCAACA
>NW_015225824.1:0-870 GCF_001447785.1 Gekko japonicus | reverse complement strand
AGACCAAGCTGAAATATGAAAATAAGACCAGTTCATTTCATTACTATTGGCAAATCCTTCAGAATGAGACACAACAAAACATAAGAAATCTAAATTAATAGATACCTGGTAGCCTTAAGAAGGAGGTTAAATTTTCAAGTTGAAGAGCTGCAAAGAATACACTATGGCCCTGGCCTTCTTGGGGTCAGGAGCACATACTTGTGTGCAACAGTAAGTGGTTTGGATTCCCAGATGGAAGGATTTCTGCCTGTAAAATGTATTCTGATGCTTCACTTCTCCCACTGTAGCCTGAAGTGCCCCCAAAGCATATCCAGCCAGCTCAACAGGGTTTGGATGAACATCTAGATGTGCATATGCATCAGCAGCACATGGAAGGTTGATGTGGATCTCTCTGGATAGATCAGAGTACATTTCCTGAAGTTATTTGCTTTGACAGTACACAACCTGGCCTTTACTGTATTGCCTTCACTGTGAAGTGTATTGAGGAAACAAGATATAAGTATATTTACGTGTTTATCCTATCTTGCTCCAATAAATTGACTCAGTTCCAAGGGATTGTTTCCCCAGTTTGTCTTATATGCATACATTGTTTCAGTGCCAATATGCACCTGTTTCAGGTGATTAGCATCATTGCTCTAGGATTCTAAAGCCTCTCTTTCAGATTTTGGGTGGCTGCCTCTCCCCAAGTACCTTGAAATCTTCTTTTCCTTTCATGTATGAAAGGTCCAATAGCCAGTGCTTCAAAGCCATGGGCAAAATGAGCATTAACAGTAGAAGTTCACAGGCTGCCAAGGGCTGTCTCTTTGTTCTTCCACTTTAACTGTACTCTCAGCTCTGTTCTACTGCAGTCAACACAAAACAGAGATAGAC
>NW_015225823.1:0-870 GCF_001447785.1 Gekko japonicus | reverse complement strand
CATGGTGGCTGTTTTTCTCTCCCTTTCAGTACCTGCATTCCCCAACTCCTAGAGGCTGGATCTTGCCTGTGGCTTACATTTATCATTGTTTGTGCACATCACCGTGTGACAGAAAAGTGATTTACATTAAGAACGGTTAAAAGAAAATTAAATGAAATGTATTTCCATTCAAATTAACCATGCTTTTGAGATGGGGGAAGTCCAGGATCCACTGGCTGTGATATTTTTAGATGTCCAGAAGATTGGCAGATATTTATGGCCTACCCTGCCTTTCTAGAAATATTGCATATAGGATAGTTCGGTCAGCCTGGCTGTCTTTCAGTTGGCTAAAAATTTGACATGTCACCTGAACCTGGGCCCTCCCAGTGCCTGCCTTGTACCTATGAAAGCACACTGGGCAACCAGGGCTTGTGTCTGTTCGTACCTGTCCCATTTGCTAAAATAAAGGGAGGGGACATATAAGTGTAGATGCTTCCCCGCTACTCCACATCTAGGTTTCCCCTCCGGATTTTGGAATTGTGAATCACCTGGTGCTCAGAGCGGAGCAAATGCCTTAGGACTCCTTCACGGCTCTTTTTGTTTAATTTTCAAAATTCATAGAGAGCATTGCACATGTGGCATTTGCCATACCTTTCAGTTCCTCACATCTTTCCCCATGCCAGCATCAGAATGAGCACATTGATGAATAGCTTTTTTTAAAAAAGGAATCTAAATGTAATTCTGCATACAGTCACATCAAGACACTTTCTATGGGGTGTTCTTACCCCTGCGCAGGAGTGCATCAGTAAAACAGTGCACCAGAACATCTCGATGCAATAGTGTATGGAGTAAATAAAAATAAAGTTAAAATAAAGACTGGGACGTTTGTTT
>NW_015225822.1:0-870 GCF_001447785.1 Gekko japonicus | reverse complement strand
AAACAAGGAAGGCTTCACCCACTGGCAGAAGACACCGATAGGAGGAGACAGATGAATCTCTCCGGTGACGGAATTCCAAAGTTTTTGGCGCAGCAACCGAGAAAATCCTGTTTGGCTCTCTCTGCCTTTAGTTTGAGCTGTGGTTTCACAGAGCTCAAGCCAGAATTTATTTTTAATACTAGGGCTAAGCTTAGCACAGCTGAAGCAATGGGTGATCTCTTAACATTAGTAAAATGCTCTTTTAACTTGGTGAGCAACAATAAGCAGCCCTGCATCACCCTAAAATAACATATGAACGCAGTTTCCTTGCCAAATAATAGCAACAACTAGTTCTGGTACACGGCAGATCTTTTCCAGCTATAACAGCTTCATGGCAAGGGAAAGGAAACTTGAACTCCACTCAAAGACAACACCCACTGAGGACATAGGCAGTTGTTTAAGCAATTATTTTAATTTTTGAGCAACTATTACACTGAGTATTTTAATTAATTGAGTTTGGATTAATGCAAAAGGGATACAAAACAACAGAGCTTTTTGCCAACAAGGCAGTAGGTTGCTGGTACAGACATACTGTCTCAGTTGATGAGAATACAGCTGGCCTGGAACCGAGCGTGATAAATTGTACTCATCCAGCAGAATGTACTGCGGTGTAGAGACAAAGAGCAATTCATCCGCATGCTTGCTTTGGGATGATATCTAGTTGGCCAGATATCTTATTAATAACCAGTATGAATAAATAAACGAGGCAGGAACTTGTGTAATCTGTGGACAGAAGTTGTTATTGCGTAAGTGCAATAACAGAAGTTGCTGTCACAATATTGCACGCATTCCCACCCATTCAATGAAATAGCATAATCTGTTTAAATCAGC
>NW_015225821.1:0-870 GCF_001447785.1 Gekko japonicus | reverse complement strand
TTTGGGCCCCTAGTAACTTTCAGTCTTGGAAACCTCCTGTTGTGCTGTATAATGCCATATCCCCAGCTGTTGGTTGGGACAGAAGACTAAATGCATCAATATTAGATGTGTTTCAGCACCTTTTGCTTTATGATTGGATGTCATGATCACAGGAGCAGAATGTTCACTTGGGGTCTTTGGTTTACATGCACACAACTCACACCTGATCAGTGAAGAATGATGTCTGCACATGTGCAGAAAGGTACTAATCCCCCACTGCTTTTTGTTTAGAGAATGACATAAGGAAAAAAGCCTCTACTTGGAAGAGTGTCTGATTCTAAGACTGATTGAACTGCCAGAGTAGTTTACGCATGTGTGTTCTCACACAGCCTAATGAGAGTGGCAGTTTATCCCTTCCACACACTTTACACTAAAAATATGACATTTTAGACCTGTAAAAATAAGTAAAGGGATGCTTTATGCAAGCATCCTGCACTGACAATGAAAAAGGAGGTAAAGTTGATGATCTGTGAACTTTAGTTACCTAATTTGACCATGACCCTGTGGGGAAATTGTTTCCCTGCTGCATAGGCTGACAACACATCAAACAATCATGCAGGTGTTGCAGTGGTGAAACAAACTTCAGCTGCCAAAGCTGGATGACTTGGTGTTCAAGTTGAGCAGCAAACATTGTGATTAGGATGAACTGATGTGAGGCTTCACTTGTGTAGGATGCAGAGGTCAAACAGAGCATGGTTGCTTATCTGCCATGCTTGCCATGAAGTTTGCCTCTAATCTGCTTCCTATTATATACAAATACAGTTATTTGCCCCTTGATCCTGGTTCTGTTTTTTTTAAAGAGTCTCTAGCAATGTTCCCTCTAAGTTGTGG
>NW_015225820.1:0-870 GCF_001447785.1 Gekko japonicus | reverse complement strand
AACCGATCGTATTTGAAAGTCTTAGGATCAGGGTAGATTTCAGGATCCATCTGCAGGCCGATGAAGGGGAAGAGAATCAGCTGGTCTCCTTTCCGGAGGCTGTAGTCTCTCCCGTCCGCCATTTTAAGATCCATATCTTCCATTATGCTTCTGAACAGAAAGGGACTTACTTTCAAGCGTAGACATTCCTGTATCGCGCTGTCCAAAAGAGGAGTCTTGACTGTTTCAAAGGATATCTTGAGCATGGGACTGCCTGGCTTGACTTCCTGATTCGTCTCCTTTAGGACTCGGTCGACTTCTCCCTCCATTGCCTTCATCGCCTCTGGATGTGTCAGGAGATGGACAAAAACCCAGAAGGTAGCTGGCCCAGTGTTCACTTGTGATGCCCAGAAAAGGAGAAAGAAGAGCTGAGTCCGCATCTTTTTGGTCATCCCAGCCTCAACCATCTGGTGATCTTGCTCGGCCACCCAGTTGCTGACACCGTCCTTCTCCGTCACCTTTTCTACAGACAGCACATCCCAGAAGAAGTTCCTCAGCCTCTCCGTCTCCCTCTTGCTCTCAGGATCCAGCATCCCCATGACCATCTGGGGAAGGTAGTGGTCAAATTTCTGAAAATCCTCAAACCATTCTGCACACTGCGGTGCTCTGCTATCCTTAGAAGTCCCTTTGCGATCTCCACTTTTGGGGGAATCGCTTCCAAACAACGTCAGGAAAGCAGCTTGAAACATGGCCTTGTAGCTGAAGTGGAGGACCCCATCCTGCTGCCATGGTCTTTCTCCGCCGCCGGAGCCCTGGTTCCGGAGCAACACCGCCTGCAATTTCTCCGTCATCACCTGGTTCAGATCCTCCAGATTCCGATTTCTGAGATAC
>NW_015225819.1:0-872 GCF_001447785.1 Gekko japonicus | reverse complement strand
GTGTTTTAAAGGTAAAACAGTCTCGCCAATAAGCAAGGACGCCACACTGCCCATGGTGTATTTGGGGAGGGAGGTGGCTTAATCCCCAATGCATTTTTTTTTTTAGATTTTGAATTTTTTTTGCTAACCTGGGGACTTTTCTCAAGTTTACAGAAATATTTGCCTTTTCTGGTTGTGGCTCCAGTCTTTGGATTAAAGTATCCACAGATGGGCCATGTTGAGATAGATTGATGGTCTCCTGGGAGATTTCTTGCTCTCCGGTTCAAGAATCTGTCACAGCTTAGAAAAGCTGGGGAAGAGGCATAGGTGTGTGTGTGCGAAGAGAAAAACAGTTTTGAAGGGTAGAACAGATGGAGGGAAAGGCAGACCAAGAAGGCAGTGAGCTGGCTAACAGCGAAATGCTTTTGGGTTCCAAGTCTCTCCTTGGAGACCTGAGGTGCAGTGGTGGATCTGGGGTCCTGCAAAGGGATGTCTATTGGTGCTCTACTGGAAAAAGCAAACAGTCCCCAATTCCCTGTGCTTTCTTTTCTAAAGGGAACCAGCCCAATTATGCTGCCATGGAATGTCTCACCCCTTGGAAAAATGGGGTACACATAATAGCATTTTAGGCTGCGGTCACACACACTAAATAATTCACTTTCAATCCACTTTCACTTCAACTTTCCAACTGGATTTTTACTGTGTGAACTGGCAAAATCCAGTTGGAAAGTGGACTGAAAGTGGATTAATTATTGTGTGTGACTGCAGCCTTAATGTATTTTCCTGGGTTGGAAGCGAGCACTTACTTTATTTTGCAGGCCTTTGCCACAACTAATTGTTGATGCCAACAAATTAAACATACCGATTGCCTCGCTACCTCTTTCTCAAGAATG
>NW_015225818.1:0-870 GCF_001447785.1 Gekko japonicus | reverse complement strand
CAAATCTTAATTGTTTCTAAATCCTGCTTAGTGTCATTTGTCTCCCAGCTGTTGCTGACTCAGCACAATTCCCACACACACACACACACACACTACTGCTTCTTTCCTCCACGCAGGTGATCCCAACCATTCGGGGTAAGACAGGGACCAGTATCGTGTCATGATGCTACATCGCCACTATGTTAAATGAAGTCTACATCTAAAGCAGGTTGCTTTGCTTACCTCTGAGGAAGCATAGAAGAATCCCTGAGGTACAATTACCATAGAAGTGCTAGGAAATATAGAACTATATACTGCAACTAGATGAAATCTTGCTTCCAGCTACCAGGCTGTAACATATCAGTTTTTCCACTGGCAAAAGAAGAAGGCTACTGAAAAGGCTGTGCCAGGGTCTGTGGGACTCATGTGGACAAAAGCCACATGGGCTCATGGCTCAGTGAAGAGGGAAGTCGGAATATGTCGACTGAGTCCAAGACCTATGAAACTGAGATGTTTTTCCAGCCCTGGATATAAGGGGACCAGGTCTGCTGATATAGCAGGAGACCTCCCAACAATCTCCCCTGTTCCCGGTCAACACTTCAGATACCAAGGGATAGAAATGGGTGTGGGGTGCACCAGCACATGACCTCACTTCCAGCAAAAGAAAGGAAGGAAGCAGCATATGTCAGGGCCACGCTCTAGTGTTTGGGCAAAACTCTGTGGTTTAACTGTAGAATTTGGGGCAGATTCTAGAGCGCCATCCCTGACATAATTACATCTTTTTCAGTGTGCCTGTCCCCACCCTCTCAATCCTTCCCTATCTGGATGCAATGGCCAGAACATTAATAGACATGTGGAAAGATGACTTCTAGGACATGCCTCACTTAACTG
>NW_015225817.1:0-870 GCF_001447785.1 Gekko japonicus | reverse complement strand
GCAGTGAATTCCAAGTGTTAATCACATCTTCTTGTGCTAGTCAGGCTCTGGAAACTAAAAGACATAGCGAGTTCATGACAGGGATAAGCGTGCCTAACCCTTCCAGGAGAAAAGAAGTCTGAAAAAGTTAACGCAGGGCTGAGCCAAGCTGAGTGTAACATCTCATTGCCACCTCAGTAGCGAACAATCGGAGGATGACACTAAACAGCATGTTGGTTCTCCTCTCCCACTTTTGTCTGCTTTAAGGGAAATGTGAGGCCTGTTCCCCCGATGCAGCCGATGCTGGCTCAAAGTATCTTTTGAGTAAACCGTGTCATTCTGCTTTTCTTAGTAACGCATCAATAACAAAGAGTTTCGGTGTCCTCTCAGTGGCGTCTGAACTGGATAAAGCGCAGCCTTTGATCGCCGACAAGCGACGCCACGTCACATCAAACGAAATTATCATTCACCGGCACACATGCTCGTTTTCTCATCTCAGTCGATGCAGCACGCACTGTTAAAGCGTTTAGCGGCGCCTGGAGCACTGATCAATGTCACTCTTTTCAGAAAAATCTCCATGCTGCGGATATGAAAGCAAACGGGGAGTTTCACCCGACGCGGCAGCAATTAGACTTTACATTAATTCTGGAACTTTCGCCGGAATTACCACAGCCTCCCCCTGCCGTGGTAAGTTATTTCTAAGCAGTTTTTATAATGTAATTTAAACACAGGTTGAATAGCCTTCTGAACTGTCTGCTTAAATGAAAGCCCTTGGATTTAAACTGATAGAGTCCTTCGAGGCCCTTGGACTACCATGATTAAGGATAACCATGTTTTTTGGTGTGTATTATTCATGGAGTCCTTTGTTTAGAAGAAGAAGAGATTGGATTT
>NW_015225816.1:0-870 GCF_001447785.1 Gekko japonicus | reverse complement strand
CTTTCTGGTTACTGAACTGTGACAAGGACTCCTTCTCATTCCCTTGCCAGGGAGACGGGAAATCACCATCAGCACCACAACATGGTCACCGAGGCAGAAGAGAGTGCCGTGTTCGGAGGAGGCCCTGCAGGGGTAAACTATGAACGGGACAGCTGATAAACTGTGTACGGTCCACGCCCAAGGCATCCCAGACATGCTCCATCTGCTGAGGAATAAGCAGCCACCCTCTGGCCACAGACCCCTCGGAAGGCCGTCCTTTTCTCCCTGCCCCCTCCCCCCTCCCCCACTTTGGAGGGAAGAATTTGCTGGCGGGAATGAGGCCCTCCTGCCTCTCTGGATGGGGAGGCCTTGAGGAGGTGCAGCACATTTCCCTGGGAGGAAGCGGCACTGGGCGGAGTGGTCCTGATCTCTGAGCAGAGGGGCACAGGGGACTGGGCTGCGTGGCCGTAAGCCCTCTGAGGACGGAGTCCCTCCGAAGTCAACATGCCCGAGGCTCCACTAGAAAGCTGAACACTTTTGGCATGCTCCCTCAGGGGGTGAGGGCCAGTATGTGGGCTGCTTCATCCCTTCATCGCCTGCCATCTGTCCACTCCAACTTGCCACAGGGCAAAAAATAAAATAAAAATGTGGATTCCCTTTCTCTTCCCAGAGCAGCTGAGGGAGGGGCAGGGAGGGAAAGGGTTAAGCAGCCCCTCCCCTCTCCTGCCATCCCACCCCCACCCCAGCCCCACATCAGCCAGATTGAGCCAGAGACGCCCTGTGGCTCTGATGTCTCCAGCTTGCACAGAGTCCATTCTGTACACCCTGGAACCTCCTGCACCTGTCATTTCCCTCAAAAGCATGTTCCTGGGGGCACCTTCTTTGGGGGGC
>NW_015225815.1:0-870 GCF_001447785.1 Gekko japonicus | reverse complement strand
TTTCCCTTCCTTCAGCCACCTCTAGGCCTTCTCCCTGCTCCACTTTCTAGTACTTCTTCGCTTCCTGGCTCTCACATCACTCCAACCTTTAATTCTCTCCTTTCTACCTGCAGCTTGTTGCCCCTTAAGGTGCCCTCGCTACATTCTGTGTTCGGCTCTCAGGACCAAAGGTGTCCACCTCCGGTTCATCAGGCTGTGCTGTAGCCTGGATCGCTTTGAACCAGATTGAATGCAACGTCTCTCCAAGCTCCTAACAAGAAAGGGAGCGCAAACGTTGGCTTGCAGCACAACGACAGGACAAAAGAGGAGAACAGCCGAGCGGAGCTGATACAAAGAGATGGTTCCAGAGAGGGCACGTGGAAACAGTGTTATATTACCTGAGAGCGTGATCCTATCCTAACCAGGGGTTATCTGACAGACAAAGGACATCGGCGGGAGCTGTGAAGTCCAGCAAGATGTCTGGCAGTAAAGAATTCACTGCTTAGAAGCCGCAAGCAGAGAGCTTCTTGTTAGCAGCACAATGCAGTCTTTGACCTTGCCTCTAGTTATCCAGGTTTCCACATTTTACATGGCTTTTCTTTTTTGGTCTTTCTTGTTCACAACTAACTACAGCCACAGTTGGCGTATTGCTGCTGTGTCTTCTGCTGCACACTGGATGTGGTCACGTACAAAAGGTATAAACAACTCGCTCGGTTCTGAGGACCATTATCTTCTGCAAGGATGTTCCATTGCTCTGCAAGCCAGTACCTCTATTTGTCAATCTGTTCCTCCTGAATAGGATAGCCAGCTCTATGTTGGGAAATTCCTGCCAAATTGGGGGCGGAGCCTACGGTGGAGAGACAGCTCAGCAGGGATGTGATGCCATAGAGC
>NW_015225814.1:0-870 GCF_001447785.1 Gekko japonicus | reverse complement strand
TAACTGTCTTTAGGATTGCACTGTTAGTGGCCTCAAGCAGAAAGAGGGCAGCCTGCAATCCAGGCATTCTTCAGTCATGGTTTATATCATCTAACCATCCTCCCAACCTATTTGCAAGTAAACATGGCTATGACAAGAGAGAGGAATTAAGCACTTGACTTGAATTTCTACTGGCACGAGCAGGCAGAAAACCTCTCAGTCATTTGTGGAATTCCCATTAGTTTTCTTTTGGATTGGAGCTAATTAAGTAAAAATGAATGGAATAGACCCGCACAATGAAGCTTTCAAATTGTTTTTCTGGCAGGTGCAGCAGCAGAGCACTGGCACCTGTTCAGAGCCGTGAGCTCAGTGCTGAGTTGTTATTGAACCATTAAGGAGCATCGGGGGTGTAATAGTTCCACTAAAACATTATTCTGGCAGGACTCATTTGCTGTGGGGATGAAACTACTCTTTACTTACGAAGCATAAAAGAGCATTGCTGGGGCAGAGGAGTGTGTATTGAGGAGTGCTGAAGGGAGTTCAAATGCTTCCCTTTGTGTCTTTTGTCATAAACTGAGAGTGTGCCTTTTGTTATAAACTGAGAGTGTATCTTAGTTTTGTGATTTAGTGATGGGGCTTCTCTAGTCCGTATCAGACTTGAATTTTGCCTTTGATTTATTTGTCTGGACCAAGTAGGGGCTTCCTTGCCCTAATAACAGTACCTCTGTACCGCTGGCCCTAGAAGTGTGAACTGTTGAATAGAAAGCTGTATTGTGGGGTGTGTGTTTATGTGCTGTGCTCTCCCAACCAGCACTAAAGGGTCGCTTTCTCTTATTTTCTCTTTCCTGTCGAATTTTATCTGTCATGTTCACATTGTAGTTCTATATCTTG
>NW_015225813.1:0-870 GCF_001447785.1 Gekko japonicus | reverse complement strand
AGTACCTAAAGAGTACCTAAAATGGTTGAGGAGCATACTATATAACCATTAGCAACAGGAAGAAGTGGTTACAATCATGCTTCCTATAGATTAAGATGGTTTTCTGGGAATATGCCGTAACCTGTAGGAGAAATAAGATTTTGATGCTTGAAGGTTGCAAATTCAGCAACTACTAGATGATTCTGAAATGTCTGCCACTTGGAATAAATGCAAGTTGTTAGATAGCCTATCACCTCCTGCTTTGAATGTAGCTTTATATACAGGAAATTATGCCATAGTACAGGATTGCTTAGCAATGCTAGAGAACACTTACGGAAGTACTGCAACTGCAGACAAACTACATGCACAATTTTGGGACTGTTCAAAAGAGTGCAGAAAAGCCAACAGAGTATTTATATAGACTGAATTACTACTGGAGGAAAATAATAGAGAAGGGAGGGAATTTGCCAGGAAAAAAAAGTGATTTGCCCCTGATAAAACATTATATCCATGGATGCTGGGATGAAGTTCTTAATATGCAACTCCATTTTCAGGATTGTTTAAATAATGGAAATAAAACTCATTTCTCTTATTCAAAAACACTGTACAGGATTCATTCTGTGGAGGAAGAAAATGAGGCTAAAACATTAAGAAAAATAAAAGGACTGGGTAAATCAAACTTTAAGGCACATAATAGTGTCTACCAATTAGTATAGCCTAAGCTCAGTGAGGAAAATGGTGTGGTGGGGAAAGGAAGTGGTTGCCTTCCTAAGAAGGGGAAGCAGATTCACTACATACAAGAATACTATTCTGACCCAGCCAGGGCAGGGTCAAGAAAATGCAAGGAATTTCCTGATCAAGTTGGTGGTGTTGGAAAGTGCTGTCAAGTCA
>NW_015225812.1:0-870 GCF_001447785.1 Gekko japonicus | reverse complement strand
AGTCACTCACTCCAACACTAGTTACCTAAGAGGTGTGGTGTAGAGGATCACACATGCCTACTCTTTTGCTGTGTAGAGGTGATTCTTGACCACCAGGCCAGTGCTTGAATCAACCAGGTAAGTGTTGTCTTGGTAAGTGATGGGACCCAGCCACAGACAGCGCACTGCCTTCCCTGTTATTCCAAAGGAGGGTTATTTTTGTGCTGTGTGGAGTCGTCTCAGTAGGCCCTTCTGTGGTGTCTGTGGTCTTTGCTCTTAATCCCAACTGAAAAAATTGATTTGTAAAAAGAATTTGCCTCCTTTCAGCTCCCTGATGAGGCTGCAGGTTCAGTGGCAGACTCATGGAAGGAATGTGAAGCTGGACAGGGATGTGGGATCGGTTGCCACAGAGAGTCCGTCCCCCTCCCCGGGTATTGATATGGGCTGTCACAGATAATCCACAAGTGCCGCCATATTTTTTTGTTTTTGTTCTCTGTAGACCTGCCTTTCAACAGCACTTTGGTCAGGAGGTATTAATTGGTGACCGTGTTTATACCCTTGCTGTGAAAATCTTCACTTGCTGATTTGTATGAATCAAGCTGCGATTAAAGGCAGAAGAGCGGGCAAGATCGTTTTTATCTATATTTATTTATAAATTTGATTTTTAGACTGCTCTCCCCCATATTTGGGACTCGGGGCAGTGTACAGCATTCAGGAGTACAGATTAATTAAAGTACAGTTCCAAGTACAGAATGCAATTAGTTAAAACAATTAAAAACAGATATAAATAGAGTGTCAAGTTCGGTAACAATCCAGATGGCATCTAAAATCAATTTGTCCTTACCCCAAGGCGGGGGGAAGGGAGTGGAGAAGAGGCCAGGCTGATTAAAA
>NW_015225811.1:0-870 GCF_001447785.1 Gekko japonicus | reverse complement strand
AAATCCAATCTCCTCCTCTTCTTCTCTCCTTGGTGATGCTAACATTAGTTCCTCTGCCTCCCTCTCCCCTGCCCACTGCTGTCCCCTGGCGTGCTGTGTGATGTCCTTTCTGTGCGTCCGTGATTGTGTCGGTGTCTGTCTCCCTGTCTCCCTTCTCTCCAGCGGGTGATCCGGGGCCGTAGCCAGAGCCTGGATACTATGGGGATCCCCATGCGGAAGCAGCAGCAGCAGCAGCAGCCGGCTACTCCACCCAACCGCCCGGCTACTGCCGGCCTTGCTCTCAACCAGAGTGTCGCCGAGGGCCCCAAGGCCATTGCTGCGGTAAGCTGTTGAAGGGGGGGCGGGGGCATCCCAGGGCAGAGGAGATCCAGCCACCCACCTCCTTTCCCCCCCGTGGACCTGCCGTTTGTCTGCATTTTCAGTTTGCAGCTCTTCATTTCTCCCTATCTGTGTATCTTGGTTGTTTTTATTGATTCTCCCTGCCCTCCCCCCCCATCTCTCTTGGTTGTGTGTTCCTGCTCATACTTCCCTGAGTTTGGACCCAAATCTCTGCACGTGCTTATCCTGACTCCGAAGGGAGTGTGAAAGATGGGGAATGTGTTGCTCCGTGGACAATCTGAGTATTGCAAGTTTTAGAGACCCCCTTGAGTGTCACTCTTTCTTTTGTTCGGCGAGCCTTGGTCTTGAACCAAGGACTCTCTGGAGAACCTTTCAGAGGCCTGTTGATGACATTTCATTTTTTCCAAGGTGTTTTTCCCCCCCTTAATTGAAGTTGAGTGGAATTTTGAAACTAACATGGAGGTTGTTGGGTTAGGCAAAATATTGCGTGCTTTCCTCAACATTTCATAGGATCATAGAACGTTAGAGTTG
>NW_015225810.1:0-870 GCF_001447785.1 Gekko japonicus | reverse complement strand
GAGAGGAACATTCAGTCACGGGAATTCCCCAGCCTGCCTGCACTCTAAAGAGGAACCAGGAACACAGTTTTGCCAACTCATTTTGTTTGGTTTGTCTTTGCCAAACAGGCCACGGTTGCATCACGAGGCCTGGCTTGGCTGGTATGGGGTGGGAGACGGGACAGGACGGGGACAGACACTCCTTCTGAGTTCCACGTCAGCTTTCTGTGTCACCGTCTTGGAGGCAGGGGTTGAACTCCATGGCACACATGAACAAAGCGTGGCCTGTAGTTTCTCAGTATTCGAGTTCCTGAAAGTCAGGCAAAACTGGAAAAGCAGCTTTTCGAGTCTAACAGCAGGTTTGTTTTGCAGAGTTCAGGCTCTGAATCCTGCTCGCTCTTTCTGCTTGGCTAACACTTCTGCGTCATGTAGGCTGATCCCCTGGCTCCGGCGTACCAGATGCTGCGCAGAAATGAAGCCCTGGTTCCCTCCATCCCAGCATCGATCCGCTTTCCACGTCAAGAGTCTCCGAGCCTCGAAATGTCCATGATCTTCCCTTTGCAGTGTCCCTTTCTCTGTTCACGACTGGTGCAGAAATGGCTCTGGAAACACGTTGAACAAACACGCTGACTGTCAGAAGTCAGTTAGAAGCCTGCTGCTGCTTTGTTCCAATCAATATGTGAAATTCAGCGTGCGCCTTCCCCTCGCTACCGCTTCGGAGCCCTGGTGGCTTCTTCATTGAGCTTGCCAGGGGATGGCCCTGCAGGGACAGTAGAATGGGACAACTGGCAGGTCTCCAAGCAGAGTCTAGACCAGGCCGTTGCCTGTCCCCTTGACTGTCTGCCCCACTCCCCTCCAAGCCTCCCTTTTCTGCTCAGTTCCTCCCCCCCC
>NW_015225809.1:0-870 GCF_001447785.1 Gekko japonicus | reverse complement strand
CACCACCTGGAGGTTGGCAAGCCTAGTGATAGGGTCTTATAATTTGGTTAGGTAAGGATACTTGCAAGGCTATTGGAACCCCTTGGGTATCAAAGCTTCTGGAGTCTTCCAGTCTCTCAGTAAGCAGAACTGAAATATCTGCCCTCTGGAATGAGTTTTGTGAACTTCTGGATTGGAATTCCAGGCCCATCAAGCTATTTGAAGATGGATTTGGGTGACTTTACCCATTTCTGTGTCTTGTGGGCTTGCAAATGCTGTTCAACGCCTTACAACAAAAGTCAGGCAAGAAAGGTATCTCTTTCCTTGAAGACTTTCGGCTGTGCATTCTTTCCCCAAGAGACTGAGGTGGTTCTGCTGGTAAATATGCATTGAGGTAAGGTTTTAAAAAAAAATCCCACGTTCGCATGAAAAAGTGGAGAGAAAAAACACCCTTCATGTTAAAATGCACTCAACAGACCATAATACCTCCATTTGGAGCCCAAGCTGCCTATCAATTTAAATATGCATTTTAGATGCTTTTCCTTCTATACAAAAACAAATATCCCCTGCCGTCTTTGTCCCAGGAAGCTCCATCAGTGAAATACATATTATTATGTATCCCTACAGCTCTCCCTGTTCTGCCTTTTAAAAACACATAAAGGGGGTTCTTTGTGGCCACTGCTTTAAGTGTTGAACACAATACTTACGTGAATGGCTTTATTTCCATGGTCAAAGAAACTTTAAATATTTGGGGTTTGGGAAAAAATATCCCAATGTCCCTTCAGCATGTCCCTTGAGCATCTTCAGTGGTATACTGCCTCTGAAAGTGGAGGTTTCATCGAGCTATCGAGACTGAAGCTGTTGTTATCCCTATGCTCTGTGATTTTTTTT
>NW_015225808.1:0-870 GCF_001447785.1 Gekko japonicus | reverse complement strand
TAAAATAGAAGGAAAACAAGCCTGGGATCTTTCAAATGCCAACCCTGGATGTTCACGCATATTCCTGAATATCCAAAATCAACAATAATGTGATACCTTTATTAGACCAATGAAGACATAATAAAGTAAATCATCTCGAGGGTATTATTATCCTCCCATTGCTTCCTAAAATTCTTATTAACACAGAACCTTGTTGGTGCTCAAACCATTGGGTAACAAATATTCAAGAAATATTTTCCTGCTAAATAATATTGGTAGTGATACAGACAGGTAATAGCATGTCATTTAAAAAGTATTATGGATGTGCATCTCCAGGCACTAGGTTGGACGCCTCTTTTGCAGGGGACAAGATCACCCCCCCTCTTGGGAATACTGCCAGACATCCTAATTTTTTTAATAAGAGATTCCCCACCCCTCACATTATTTAGTGTCACTATTTAAATTCTAGATTTGATGATGAAAACGAGTGGAAGGAATGCCCTCAATATATACTTGATCAAGAATATAATACTGGATGTCACTTCAAGACTGAAGGGGAAGATTTGTATATTTTCATCAAAGATACAGCTGGGAAAGGACAGAATTACACTGATGAACAATACATCAACTCTTTCTGTAAGTGAGCACATATCAGTGTTAAAAGCTTCTATTACCATCCATTTAATATTCAGCTAGTTTTTCCAGTGTCTGACTATCAACACCTCACCATAAGGATCAAAAGCAATTAATATGGAAACAAATTTGGTCTTCATGATTTTCCTCAATATTTAGCTTTTTCTTCTTTTTTTAATTATTTGTAATTTTGTAGCAGCCTGATTAGCCCAGTTTATTCAGGACAAAAAGTTCCATACGTGGTTTGCCTGTTAAAAT
>NW_015225807.1:0-870 GCF_001447785.1 Gekko japonicus | reverse complement strand
GTGAACCAACTGCTTATGAAGCATGTACCCTACTCGGTGATGTGGAAGAACGTGAGTGTGCCCTTCTCAGTCAGTTTCAGGGGTATCTGTACCTCACCCTGCATCAACACCTGGCCAAAACACAGTCAGTCCTTGTTGAGAAAGGGGGGAAAAATGGATAAAGGGGAAATCATTTTCAGATTTTTATGGCTCAAACGCTGCTGGTACTTATGTTTCTTCAGGTTGCTGGTACTGCGGGAAGACGAACTTTCGCCCCTCTCCTTATCCCCTCCCCAACAAATCCATCTTGCCAGTTGTTGCCACTTATTATATCTCGCTGTGCTCCCTTTGTTTAGAAAGAGGACATATTTCTTGTTGCTCGTCATCCATCGAGTACCAGAAGGAATCTGCAAAATGCCCCCGCTGTGCGCATGAACTTCTCTTCTCATTATATTTGTTTAAAGTGGCTTCCCTGTGCACAGATGCCAGCAGTGCATCAATAGGCGCATATGGATCATTTTTATATCAGGGCAGAGTCACACCGTTCGGCGCTGCATTACACTGGAGTCAATAAAAATATCTGAAAAGTAATTTTTACACCCTGCGCTATTGCTTTAGGGAAACGCGAAATTGCTTCTGTGCCTCATTCTCATCGTAATGGAATGAGATCCATACTGGGACGGCATACCGGCACACATCTATAGCTATGTGCACCCATTGCTACACATACATTTTTTATAGTTGATGTATCTGAAGTCACTCCGGTGCCCTGGATGGAAAGCGAAGGGTGGCGGCCTGCTTTTGATAATGAAAACGGGGGCGGGCAGGCTGTTGAGGTGCAAAGTAAGGCCCTGGGGTTCCAGGAGACAAGCGACACAGTGGTGGATTTCA
>NW_015225806.1:0-870 GCF_001447785.1 Gekko japonicus | reverse complement strand
CATCATTTGAGGTGTTCAACAACTTCCTTGAGTGGGTGGTCAGAGACCGTATTAGCTGTCCACACATAACTCACTTCCTGGATGATTTCTTATTTGTGGGCCCTGCTGGCACTTTAGCATGCACCAATCACCTGTCTGCATTTCAGGCATTAGCACCCAAAATTTGGGTCTGACTTGCCCAAGATAAGACTGAAGGACCAGCTACCAAATTGACCTATCCAGATATTTTGCTTGATTCAGTGCAGGGCACATCACATCTCCCTGCAGACAAATTAGCCGCTCTTAGGTCCCTAGTCTCAATGGTCATAGGCAGCAAGAAATGCACTCTCAAAATCATTCAGTCATTCCTGGGCCACCTTCACTTTGAAGGCAAGGTGGTCTCCCCAGGTGTGTCTTTTGTGCTCAGCTAGCTCATGCCATCACAGGGGTGTCTTCCTCCCATCACCACATCAGGATTACACGACACAGTATGGGGGAAGATATGCAGGTTTGGCTCAGCTTTCTGGTTCACTGCAATGTGGTTTCTATATGGCAGTCAACCCTCGCACCAGGGGACTCCTTGTGGGTCCACACAGACACATCTGACAGTTTGGGGTTCGACATCTTCTTTTATGGGCTGCACACTGGGTTTCCACACTGGGCTGGATCGGCCATTCTCAGGGACCTCACTTTTCTGGAGTTCTTCCATATCTTGCCAACAGTCTGCATGTGGCAGGACACATTCAGAGATAAGCAAGTTCTGGTGTGATAATCAGGTGGTAGTTAGAGCCATTTATCGCTAGTCATCACTGCCTAAGTTGGTCATGCATCTGTTATACAGGTTCATTTTGACTTGCTTGATTTCTCCTTCTCAGCTCAATATATTGCAGG
>NW_015225805.1:0-870 GCF_001447785.1 Gekko japonicus | reverse complement strand
GACTCTCACCTTGCCCTTCTTCTGGCCATGTACCTGGAGATGCAGAAAGTGAGAGCTGTTAAACAAAACGGGTGCTATTCAAACCCTTCGGCAATAGCAGCTCACGACTGTTATCCAAGGATGTTTTTCTCTCTCCCCAGCCCCCACCACCTTCCTGTGTTTTCCCAAGGCGAAAGTCACCTCAGTCATTATCTCCCAACAGAAACTGTATCTGTGTTTACCCGGCTACGTTACTAGGACACAGAAATGTCACCAGATCAGATGATTCGACAGGCCTTTGTTGCCTCGAGCCACGGGGCCTGAAACTTAAGAGTCCCGTCTCTCAGCGGGACAAGCCCGAAGTCTCTGCTGCAAAGGTGGCCTTCTATACAACAGCTGCAGTCAAAGGAGACTTTTGTTATTCTGCAAAGCTTCCGAGCAGATAACAAGACTTTCAATAAGGAGACCTAAGTGCTGTCAACTTAGGCACTGGGGACAAGGGCTTGTTTGAATCCATGCCCACGATAAACTCGTCCTGCGTAAGCCAAGCACAGTGACGGAAAAGGCTTTGGACACGCAAGCGGACTTGGCATTCCTTTGTAGGAATGTGTACGGTGCCAAACAGCAGCAAAGTTAATACTACCCCATGCAAAATATGTTACGTTTTCCAGTTGTTCTGGCAGCTGCGCATCCCATCCATACCTCTAAGGCAGACCTCGTTTGAAAGCTGCAAACAGTTTTGGAGTAGGCAAACAGGTTCGGAACAGGCCGTCACCAATCAGCCGATGACACCTAGCTCTGTGTCCCTTTTTCTAAATTCCCCTGCGGTTGTGCAGAGGTCCTGAACCATTGCCTGACTGCTTTGGTTAACTAGGCTAAGGATGAACAAGT
>NW_015225804.1:0-870 GCF_001447785.1 Gekko japonicus | reverse complement strand
CTACACCAAACTGGCACTACACCAAGCTGACATGCTGATTCAAACAGAAAGGAGTGGGGAGGGGCTTCTGCTTATACAGCCAGAGACTGGATCGAGTGTCAGCACTCCCAAATTAAAAACAGATAACTTGCTTGTAAAAATATTTTGCTTTTGGTGGCAAAACAGATACCTATTGCATTTCTGCCATCATATATTATTGGCTGTCACAGCATAACTTACCAAGACAAGGGGCGGGGAAGGCTGTTCACCCAAACCTGCTCCCATGTTCTCTTTCTTGTCCTTTTTAATGAAGAACAGTTGCTCCTTTCCCCTGCTGAGGCCATTCAAGTTGAATGTGATATGGGTGATCTTATCACTGCACAGACTCAGGAACATCAAAAAGCAACTATGTGGACAAGGGTAGTTTGCTGGTAACTGTTTGAATCCATCCAGCTGGAACAAGAATGGCTGAGCATTCATGAGGAATGAAGAATATCCATTGCTTTGTGAGTATCTCTCTGCTGTTAGCAACAACGACAAAATCAGAATTTGCCCCAAGTTAACCAAATCCCCCCTTGGCAGGAATACAGCATTTGGTCTGTGGTGTATCATATGAAAATCGGCCTGTTTCAACTCGGCTCTGCATAACGAATTCTCCTTCTCCAAAGCATGGAGCCTTAAGCCTCTTTGCACGTTACCAATGACACAGGATGGGTCCAGTCTTCCTGCCCGCACCATTTCCCTGACCTGAAAGGGTCTGGAAGGCAGCATTTGGCCCACCGAAACCCACATGGGCATCTGTGGGCTTCTCTAGTGGGCCCAACAGCACCATCTCAGGACTGTTTCCGCCCAAAAGAATCAGAAAGATAGAGGGGGGTTGCAGTATAATAA
>NW_015225803.1:0-870 GCF_001447785.1 Gekko japonicus | reverse complement strand
GTCACCTGGACGTGACATCATTTCACCGGACATGGCATTCAGGGGATGCTTTAGCATTTGGGTAAAACTCTATGGTCACCATAGAGTTTTACCCAAATGCTAGAATGTCCCCCGCATGACATGTCTGGCGCAATGACACCACCTCGGGGTGACGTCATCATGCCAGGCAAGTTGGGTGTGATGGAGATTTCAGGGATGGGGCTCCTCCCACCGGCCAAGTGGCCGGCGACAGATTGGAGGCCACAAAAGCGGGAAAACCCCCACCCCCATCCGGGGGATGGCAACCCTATTGCGCCCACCACCTTGTGTCAGAACTACAAAGGTTCTCACAGGCTCGAAAAAGCTGAGGACTCCTTGCCTAGTGGTTAGTCCTACGTTCACGATTCCAGTGGGGGAACCTTGTAAGTACATGGAAATGGGATGCCAAAGAGGATTAATGTTCCTTTTGTCACCCTGACCTCCCTGAAATGTTAATAATGCAGTCGAGTTATCGGCAGAGTGGAAGTGTGGGAAGGTCTCTCTAGGGAGCGAGCATTCTTTCCAACCAGGAGGAAAGAATGACCCCTGAACCCCATGCAAGACACTGCCAGGGCATTCCTCTGATTACCGTTCTTTGCCATGAGAAAGGGAGTTTTCGATAAGGGATTTGACCCGCAGCCTACACCGTGCGTCTCCTGGGCCCTAAATTTTAAGACGTGGGTTGCTAAGAAGCACCAGTGACCTTTTGGCCTCTGAGTCTTTGGGAATAGCATTGCCTCTTGACTTCTTGTTTGCAAGGGGATGCATAAAAGTCTAAGTCGGGGGTCCTGAACATGATCCTCATGGGCACCAGGCTGCTCGCCAGTACTTCCCCTGGTGCCTGCCAAGCTT
>NW_015225802.1:0-870 GCF_001447785.1 Gekko japonicus | reverse complement strand
CACTGCAGGAGCACGGTCAGCTTCAATAATAACCTCTAAGTTTATTTTGAGATGTGTCTTTCTTGGCTTTGTAGCATATCAATGGCATGGGGAAAGAATATGTACTCATTTTCTTGTAACTGTAGAATTTAGAGAGGAGAAGGAAGGAAAGGCTGGGTCGACATTTAGTAGTCGCAGTTGGACTCATGTGAGCCAGCAGCATTTTTACTATTCTGTTGGAAGGTCTCTGATACAGAATTAGGTGTAATTCTGCTACTTACGGACCGTGAACATTTTCCTAACTACACTGTATAAAGTGGATGAGAGATTAATTATTTGAAACATCTAAAAAGTGAGATATTCACCCATTTGGTGGATCTTTTCTTGGCAATGCCACATCCTTAACTTAGAATACAATGAGGAAGTCAGAGTACAGTGAGCACGAGTTCCTGCTCTAGGGTAAGCAAACTAGAGTCTATTTTCTACCAACCTTTTCTTCACTTTCCCACCCTCACTTAGGCGGGTGTTGTTTGATAATGGAATACACTGGCTTTGAATATATGATGACTTCAAAACAGTAGCTGAATTCATTAATTCATTCAAGCAAATGACGGATAGTCTGTCACTGTTTATACAGTAGCCACACACCTAATTTTCAGGTATTAGCAGATTAACACATGAGTCATAGTGTGTGTCCTGTGTCCACTAAAGTGGAACATCAAATGTGTGAAAGAGATTAATTGTGTGCGCAGATGTTAGTTGCAGAATCAATTTATCTGGGGTTTGAGGAGGTGGTACCCTAAAAATCAATAGGAAAGGAGAAAATTAGAGTAATGTGTTCAAAGAAATCACAGTCTATGAGGCTCGTTTATCTGCCTCAGTTGGTGAGCC
>NW_015225801.1:0-870 GCF_001447785.1 Gekko japonicus | reverse complement strand
CCATCTCCAAAATCTCCAGGTATTTCCTGGCGCTGGCAACCCTATCAAGGATGCGGAATAAGAAGAAGTCAGCCCTGAGAGTGCGCCCTGGACTTCTCCTGGCCAGAGGCAAGAAGAGCCACCAAGTTTTCCAGCAATGTCTGTTTAGTTAGTCCTCCATTGTCAGGTGTGTGTTTGTGTGTTTTATGGGTATTTTTCCTAGATACCTTCTACATACACCCCCTGGTTAGCTTCTGAAATAAATTAGACTTAAATTACTCTTTGGAAACAAAATAAATCAGATAGGATAATAGTACCATCTCTTTATCTCATTTGTTCCCATACAATTAGGAGTTTTACTGCCATGTTGTGACAGGTGACTGTGTTTGACCTTTGACGGTTGGTTGGTTGGCTGGTGTTCAAACTAATGAAGACCCTTAATGGATTGGCTTTTGTGAGGCTCAGAGTGGTGGGGTTAGAGAGAGAACAGAGTGGCAGGCAGAGTCCAGAGAAGATCCTTCAATTAAACCTGGAGTCGATTAGCAAAGAAATATTGAGGAGGTTGAGAACAAGCCATGATTTAACTAGACAGACATCTTTGCCATTCCTTAGAATTTTCTTTTAATTTCCCAATTATTTATTGTTGGGCGTCTCTGCAACTGGCTTCCCAGCAGGGGGGCTCAGGGGTGCCTTGGTCCTTCCAGACTGGGAATAAAGTACAGTTCCCGTTCCCTCCACAACCCTCCTTGCATCAAAGAAAAGGACGGAGGACAAATGAGGCGGCATTGAAAGCAAATGGAGAGTGATGCTTGCAAAAATAAAAGCAGATCCCTGGGACAAATAAGACTTTAGAGACTTAATTGTTTCTCATGATGTAAATAAATTACAAAG
>NW_015225800.1:0-870 GCF_001447785.1 Gekko japonicus | reverse complement strand
GTAGCACCTGAGAAGCTTCTAAGAGCCAAAGTTCCCTTTCATCGGGGGAGCCTTGGCTCTCAAAAGCTGATACCCTGAGAATCTCATCGGTTCCTAAGGTACAAGTGGACTCAAACTGAGCTCTTCTGCTGCAGACCGAGGAAGCCCTTATACCAGGTTCTGATGGACTCCAACCAATTCCAGATCCTGCTTGCAGCTAGAGGGAGCTCCTCTGCCGACTGTGGTTTGGATCCTACCGCTCTGATGCAAGGAGGAAGAGCAGTAATCTCACCCAACTCCCTCATTGTTGCAGCCCCCCATCCTGCATAGCTTTTCGTCCCGTGAATCCCAGCATAGCTTTATCAGTGGTCAAGAGAGGGCCCCTCCTTCCCTTTGCACCAGTGGAAAATTTGGTAGGTGCAGTGTTTTGTATGTGCACTGAGTCATCCCTGCCAGCCCTCCAGCAATGAAAAGCAGGGCTTCTGGGGCACAGGCAAAGCTAGAACTGTCATTTTGCAATATTTCTTCTTTTGGATCAAGACAGCATAGCTGTCACTGATCTCCCTCGGCCAGGGTTTCTTGAACTTTGTCACGGAGGACGTCCCCTTCTCACCACAAGAAAGCAGGGTTCAAATGAACCAATTCCAGGTCTGGTCTTTCATTACATGACATCATTGGACAAAATGAGGGCTTTAGACATTTATTCATGATGTCTGGTCGCAGCCAGAGAGAAAGAAGGAAATTGAAAGTGGGCCTCATGCTGCAGTTTGGGACACAGGGTGGATTCTTCATGAGTCTCAAAAAATTTGCTTGCCTTTCCTATCAAGGGTGCCCAAAGCAACTTATAATATTGTTCTTCTTTCCTTCATGCCCTGACCTGGATAGCCCAGG
>NW_015225799.1:0-870 GCF_001447785.1 Gekko japonicus | reverse complement strand
ACAAGAAATAGGGCCAGTTCATTAACTGGTAAATCCCACTTCATTATTATAGTGGATATTTCTGCCTTATGCATATTATAGCCTGTTACATCTGGGTGACCCCGGCTGAGCTAGAGCTATGGACTCACTCCCCAGCCCTTCCTTAAAGGTTTCCATTTCTAGGTACCATCTCCAGCATGTTCCAGCTCCCCTCCCCCCAACCTCCCCTCACTCCTGTAGGTAGAAATGTTGGGTTTATGGTGTCCATTAGCATTTTTATACGTGATGGGGCAGGTTACTCAAAAACAGGTCTGTCCAGTTTTTTAAAAAGTGGAATGGCCACCATAGTCACATCAGGATGAGGAAGGAGGGATCTTAAGCTGCTGTTGTGGTTTGTGTAAATTGTAGCCATGAAAAGATAGGGGAATAGGCACTGCCACATAATGTCACAATGAACTGAGTAAGGAAATCTGGTTTGCTCTGGACCCATATAATTGTATTTAGCCCTGTCCAGTGTGACCACAGAAGAGACTGCTCATGTACAACTTGTTGCAACCTTTTGTTGATTAAAGAGGCAGAGCCAGTAAGTAATCCACTTTCTCTTTTATTCATTTATGTCCATGGAAAACGGTCACCTGAGCAGAGCTTTTGTCAACATTGTTGCTGTTGAAAGCTCTCTGTAAGAGGGGTATGTAAATACACATAATAAAAATGTTCCCAGAATTATAGTATCTATAAATCTATTTAAGCTCTTTTTTAAAAAACACATCTTATTTGGCTTGGTCTTTTAGCATTTCCAAAACAGATCAGGAAATCAAAATTCCCTGCATAATACATGAAAGACAAGCACCTTAAAATAAGGGGGAAACCATTACTGAGAATGTTGTACTG
>NW_015225798.1:0-870 GCF_001447785.1 Gekko japonicus | reverse complement strand
CTCCCGCAGGAAATGACCCCTGGTCATGTGCAACTCCTGTGACCCCTCCAGACGTAAAGCACAACCCACCTGCCTACGGCTGACTTTATGCAAAGCACATGACGGAGGAGCGGGTTGACGGGTGCCGGGAAGCCCGGCAGGATGATGCGTCTGAAAACCCAGGAACGGGGAGGCCTGCCAGCCGGCTGCTCTCCTGACTTCTGCTACAAAAGGAACAACACAAAACATTTGTCTGTGGATCCAGGGCTGGTGCTCTGGGACGGGGCCTTGGCACCCGCCCTGGGAAGCCGGCGCCTGATCAGCATGGCTCGCGCGATGCCCCTCTTCCCTGTAAATACATCCATTTCCCGCTTTATTGAGCTTGCCTCCTACAGGGATTGCCTTCCGAATCGGAGCATCTGGCTCTTTTGGCACCAGCCACCGAGTTACGGTGAGGAGCGGGAGTTTTTTTCTCATGTAAATGCGGCAGGAGTTTCCACAGGCTGTTTGGAGGCAGCCGCCTCAGGGCCAAGCAGGCATTTGAGGCTGGAGTGTTTCTGAGGGCCGTAAACCCAGGCTGCTCCCGGCGACCAAAGATGCAGCCCGGGCAGTACTGCCGTGTACCTTGTGCTGCTAAGGGCAGGGCCAAGGGCCTGGAGTGGGGTTGCCGTTTGCCCGCTTATACCTTGCAGCCCCCTACTGGTACTCCCTCTGGAACTCAAAAGAGCAGTGGGAGGTGTGTGTGTGTATGTGTGCGAGGGACTGGCATTTAGGAATATTCCTGATCTCTATGGTTTTTGCCATAGAGATTTAGGAAAAACCTAGAGCATTGCTGCAGCAACTTCCGAGTTCCTAGAAAGAGAGAAGAAGAAACTGGATTTATATCCCGCC
>NW_015225797.1:0-870 GCF_001447785.1 Gekko japonicus | reverse complement strand
CCCCCCCTATGATAATGGCAGCAAAAGATAGGAAAGGAAGGCATTCCCTGGTAGTTTTACCTCCACCATTCAACCACAGTTTGAAACATACCACCATAAATATTTGCAGCATTGCTCACTGGCATCAGCATTTTGATTAACTCACTTGTAATTATTTCTGATTAAATTATGGTCTTTGTTGGCTCCTGTTTTCTGAAGTAAGTTTGACAAGATAAAGGGCTCTTGACTCCAGGAACGGCTCTGCTTTCAATCACTTTCAGAAGTAACAACTGATAAGACAGAAGTGTAACCTCACAAGGGCCAACGGGAGTCATGTTTATCAACTCTGGAGACTTTAAATGCATCATCCTTGGGCCTTTTAATATCCATGCTTTAAGGAGACAAAAAATTGTAGTCATTCTGTCTCTTGTCAGATGAAACTTTTAGATCTGAAGCCTCACTCTTTTCATCTGCCGGACTGCTTTTCAATCCTCTGAATTTTTCACTTAGCGCTGAGTTGATAAAAGATGTAAAGCAGTCACACTGAAATCATTCCTACTCAAATCACCTCCTAAAGGCAGGAAAGGAGACATCCCAGAATTGCCCACAGTATTGTACCACTCCCTGGACTTATAGCCTTATAAAGTATCCATTGGTCTTTGCTGGGTGTTTTTATCTGTTCAGTGAAAAATGCAAGGAATTCTTAAATTTTATTTGTATTCACTATTTTAGACCCACTATCCAATTTTTAGGAAAACAGAATTGCCAGATATATAGGATTTCAAGTTATAGAAATGAGACGGAGGAGTTTAACCCAATTCCCCTCTTAACTACAAGCACCTGACTGACCTTTTTTTGCTTGTTTGTCCATTTGTGACCGACCCCCCCCCC
>NW_015225796.1:0-870 GCF_001447785.1 Gekko japonicus | reverse complement strand
GGGGGGGGGATCTAGTAAGCAGCTGAGAAGTTTCTGCCATGACTGCCGTGGCCCCAAAGCCTTAAAACGGAATTTAAAAAGAGGATGAAAAGCGGGTTATGGCGAAATCCCCCTCAATTAGGATTACGGCGAGCGTCGGCCCATTCCTCTGTCCCATTAAGCTCTCTCTGTCATTCTGCTCAATTGATTTCCAAAGAGTTTTAAATGTATGACGACAAAAAGGGAGAGCAAATGCGGAAAACTGAATGAGGGAAAAGCAAATGAAGAAGCCGGCCCTGATGCCTACTATGATTCATTCCTTTAACTGGAAAAGAATGATGGGGGGGGGGGGGGAGAAGAAGAATGTTTAAGGCAATTTACCTCCCTGCCAAACTACTTTAGCTGATTTCTTGGGAGGGGGGGGGCCTCGAACAAACGGAAAAACTTTAACCCTTAGCCTTGATTAATTTCATCTACATAATACAGATGCTTGCAGCAATCAGCCTCTGATGAGCAAGACTTCCCTTAATCGCCCAAGAGAAGCTGATGTCTGTGCAACACTCCAATTGGTTTTTTCCCCCCAAAGATGAGCTTTTCATCTGAAGAGAGCCCGACGAGCTCGCTTGCTCTTTCCAAAAAAGAAAAAGGAACTCTGGGCCATTTTCTTATCATGATTTCTAATAAACAAGTCCGACCCTTTATAACGCCCCTTTATATACTGCGTGTTTAGGAACGCCCCAAGAGCTGAGTGTGGAAATCAGGGCAGAAAACCTTTTGAAAGCATCAGCAGGTGGATCAGACTTAACCACTAGATCAATTTTTAAATTATTTTTGCATTTGTGTGTGTGCGTGCATGTGCACATGCGTCCATGCCTGGAAGTCATGGTGACC
>NW_015225795.1:0-870 GCF_001447785.1 Gekko japonicus | reverse complement strand
ATTAAACACGCAACTGTTAAAAGCAACTATACATCAACAGCCTCCCCCCCCCCAAAAAAACCCCCACCACTAGCCATCCAAACACAGATTGGGGCAATTAAGTACCATTAGCTAGAGGTATAACCATGTATCCTCAGGAACTGCATTCTTACTTTTTCCGCTTTTGGTCAATCCAAAACTTACAACTCTTCATCACGAAGTCACAGCCTTTACCTTGGCCCCAGTCTAGTTTTTCTGCCATGCTGTAGTTGGCTTTATACCAGCTGCAAAGATACGTTGAAATTGAAACATTATTTGAGCTTGCACTCCTGAGTGGTAGACAAGAGATTCTTTCAAAGATCTTAACTGGCATGCATTAAATGCCTTAAGGAAACAATATATTCTACATGTTAAACATCTTGTAACTTTATAGGCAGATATTAAAACTGTAGCACACATGAGTATTCCTACATCAGGGGAATATAAGGTTCCAAGGCTCAGTCCCCCCACCCCCGTTGCTTTTGAATTATATCTTATTTATGCTATTTTTGGCAACTTAAAAAACAAAACACCACCAACACAACCTCCCCTCCTTTCACTGAAAGTATAAGCGATTCAGATGTGGATGTGTCTTTGGTAGTAAACTCCCCAACCACCACCACCACCACCAAAATGGCTCAGGTCTATCCAAGGCCATGTTTGCAGCCCTGACTGTAGCTCTACCCCTAGTTTCTTACATTCTGTATCATCACAGTAGCAGTGAAAAGCCTTGCTGTTTGGGGTAACTATGGAGTACCCGCCACTGCTTGTTCTGGTGACTGCTTAGCGCTCAACCGCACAACAGACAGAACATGCTGAGGTGAAAAGCAGGAAAAAGAAACTTTGGTTTCA
>NW_015225794.1:0-870 GCF_001447785.1 Gekko japonicus | reverse complement strand
GCAATCCCCATAATACGTCCATTAAATTTTCATCCCACCCTTCTACCAGTGCCTCATCTGCCTGCCTGCCACCCGGATTAGAAAGAACTATGCGTGTTATTAATTGACCTACACTAGGTAATCCCGGAGTGCGGACTCTACGCACCCATCCTATACATACTCCATGGCCAAATCAACCTCAGAAGACCGACAGACCACCTTGCCTTTCCCTTCCCCACTATCTCCTTACTAACTTTTCGCCTTTTGCGTCCGGTCCCTCCAGCCGTGGTAGCAGAAACATCTCGCCGTTGCTTTTTCCGGTTCATGTCCCCAGCCGCCATGCTGTCCCTGCTAGACCGCTTCCTACACGTGGCTCTCCGATCCAATTCCCTAGGCCTCTCCGATAGGACAGAAGCAACATCGCCCTCCTCCCATTGGCCGAAATTCTGCTTAGGAACCCTGCCTCCTTCAGAAGTAGAGTGGTGGCGGTCCTTTGGTCTGAGATGCCACCTTATTCTCATTGGTCTAGACATTTCGATTAATTCAGCTAATAGGTCTCTCTCACTGGTCCTTTTAGGCTGCACGGCAATGATTATTGGACATGCGCGTTGTATTATTCCGGGGGCGGGGCGATGAGGGCGCTGGATGCTCCTGTAGTATGGTTTGTGCACCAGTTGGAGGCAGCGTTGAGTAGGAGGCGGTGTAGGAGTAATATCCTTGGTGCAGGCAGCGCGGTGTTTAATATTGTTATGAAGTCCAGAGGGAGGAGAAATCGGGGAGGTGGGATTGTGGCAGCTAGTGAGTCAGTCTGCTAAATGCAGAGAATGACCGAAAGGGGAAAAAATGTTTGTCTTCGGGAAAGGGCGTGGCCTTGCCTTGGAGACCTGGGAT
>NW_015225793.1:0-870 GCF_001447785.1 Gekko japonicus | reverse complement strand
GATCTACCTTAGATGTTTTTCCCAAATGAGAATATTCAAACTCACCAGAATTTAAGATTCTGAACAGGTCCCATGATCAAATGAACTAACAATATGTCCACTAGGGGCAGCATAAAAAAGAAAGTCATGAAAGCCTATGATTGCTTGTCCACACCCCCAAACAAACCTTTGTTTCCTTCTTTCCTGATGCAACCACTTCTTATAATTCTTATAATTATGTTGGGAAACTTGCATTATGCCTACCACGAAAAGCACTGCTAATGATTATTGAAGTTCACACAGTGGAATCTTATTCATGATCAGTATTTCATATTCACCATGGCCTTGGCCCTAGCCCTGAGTTATATTCACTTTCCTCTTGCCAAGTTCTTCAGACTAATTGCCCCTGGGTCCCTTTATTACAACATCTCTGCTGGACTATAACTGTCTTGCTGAAACTGGGAAAGCGATCAGATGTTCTCACTGAAAACTTCAAATGTTATTTCTTCAGGGGAAACAATTAGACAAAAAAGCTTTCTGTTTTCCTTTCTTGCTGATGTCCGGCCAACCTATTTGTTCCAGTATCAGGAGGAACAAGGCTCTAGCTGCTGTTGAATCACAATACAAAGAGTTATTACATAGCTGTACATGAGCTCCCCTATATACCCCAGCCCCATTATATCTCAAAGGCTTAGGACAAAGCCAAACTCAATGTGACAAAATTTGATCTGTGTCCTTCAACCAGAATATTCCCCAGGAAACCTGATTTTAACAAAAGGAGCCCATGGGATGGAGGGTTGCAATTAGGGTTGCCAAATCGACTTACCTCTACCAGCGGGGGACTTTGTGCTGGCTCTTGGTGCCGCGCGCGCCGCATGCACGTCACAGGGA
>NW_015225792.1:0-870 GCF_001447785.1 Gekko japonicus | reverse complement strand
CTGCTGTGTGGAAGTGGCCATAGCAAACAGCAGAAGCCACTTCTCTCGACTAGTTCAGCAGACAACAGCCATGGGGGTCACACAGAAAGTAGATGGCATGTCCGTCACAAGCCACCCTCAGTGCTGCAGCTGCTCCTAAGTATAATCTGGTAGGTGGGTACTGACGCACATAAGCCATCCCATGATGATTTCACACAAGCCAGGTATTGCCTTCAGACCCTGAAGCAGTTGTGGCATGTGGGCCTCCACAGATGCCTCAAGACAGAAGGGAATGAGATGAGCCATCACAAAAGCCATCCTCCACACACCTGAAATCTTTCTCCTTTCTTCTCCTCCAGTGGGGACCAATCCAATCCTGGCATCAAGAAGGCATTCCACCCAGGGGAGTGGCCTTGCTTCGAGCCCAAGAACCAAGTGCCAATGCTGGCAGCCGAGGAACAAGGACAGTTAATAATTCACTGCCTGCTGGCCCTGGCTGCTCAGCACCCAGCCGACTCTCCTGGCACACAGCCACCCACTCCAACCTGTCCGATCAGCAAGTGAGTTAGTGGCATATACAGGCAGTGCCACCCCAAGGAGGAAAGCTTTGCCAACCTGAGTTTATTTCACACACCGATTCATGTTAACAACATGGAAGAGCATGCAATGGTGGGGCTGTGGACTTCTATCAAGTGGGACATAGTGCAACACCAGTAGCAGCACCCCCAAACATTCTGCACCCTTTCCAGCAACTTTCACACACCCTTCCTGTCCATCAACTGGTCAAGCAGTGTGTGGGGGGGATTGTGTTAGCACCTCCCACAGGTTCAGGCTGGTACCGTATCACATCCCTCTCCCTCTGCAGCCCTTCTGCCCCAGCCCCCCATTCCT
>NW_015225791.1:0-870 GCF_001447785.1 Gekko japonicus | reverse complement strand
CAGATCTTTTGCAGCCATAGCTGGGGCACGGGGAGCTGCAGCCGTCCCTCCGGGGCCCAGTGCCAAGCAAAGGAAGGTTTGGCTGGCTCCCTGCAGAGCTGCGGCATTGTGAATGATGGCTGAAGCACCCAGCAGCCTCCTAGCTGCCCCAAAGCCACCAGGGAGCAGGGATCCAGGCTGCCCTTGCAGAACCTTTGTGGCAATAGCTGGGTGTGGGGAGCTACTGCGCTTTGCCCGGAGCCCAGTGCTCAGCAGCGGCGGGTTTGGTGGGCTGCCTGCGGTGTTGTAGAGCCCTCGGCATCCCCATAGCTAGCCCATAGTTCACTTAGGAGTAGGGGACCAGGCAAGCCTTGGAGATCCCTTGGGGCAAGAGCTGGGTGCGGGGAACGACCACAGTCCCCCCAGTACCTCGTTCTGAGCAACAGTAGGTTTGGCTGGCCACCTGGGGTGGTGTAGAATTGTGAATGATCGGGGAAGTGCCTGGCACCCCCCTAGCTAGCACCGGAGACCACTATGGCGAGGAGAGCTAGGAAGGCTTGCGGGTCTTTTGTGGCAATCGCTGGGGCGCAGGGAGCTACCACAGCCTCTCCAAAGACAGCAGTCTGTAGGGGAAGGGTTGGGTGGCTCCCCGCTGAATGGGGGTGTTGGGAACAATGGCCGAAGCCCCGGGCATCCCCCTGACTATCCTGATGCTCACCACAGAGCCAGGGAAGCCTTGCAGTTCTTTTGCAGCTATCGCTGGTCACGGGGAGGCAAGCAGGTCTCCGAAGCCCAGTGCTGAGCAGGGGGAGGTTTGAGTCACTCTTGGCCACATTATAGGGTTGGGAATGGGAGGGGTAAAGCAATCAGCATCCCCCTAGCTACTCTGAA
>NW_015225790.1:0-870 GCF_001447785.1 Gekko japonicus | reverse complement strand
AATTGAGCTGTATGGGTCTACAGCATACTTAGTTCTAAGTTTCTGTTACCTTGGTTACCTTCTTCAGTGCTTCTTTTTTATTACAGGAAGTCATGATACCACTATACGACTCTGGGATTTAGTGGCAGGGAAAACTCGTGTCACTTTAACAAATCATAAGAAATCAGTAAGAGCAGTTGTACTGCACCCAAGACAGTAAGTTTTTTTCCATTCATTTTATTTTTCAATGCTGATATAAAATGGCTATAGTCATCAACCTCTGAAATTTGTGGAAAACTAGGTTGTCTTCCTGTCCCCTTCCCTTTGCTAAAAAGTCAGATTTGAGGGGGAGTACAGAAAAAGTATTATGAAACACTTGCTCTTTTAGCAATATGAGTGAAATCTTTCTTAAGACAAGGTTTTGCTTTAGATGTTCTTTACGCCATCACACTGCTTTCTAACAGTGATAAGACTACATATTCTGTTTGTTAGATTACAGTGCAATTCTGTTCAAAGTTAATTCTAGTCTAAGCCTAGTGGGTTTACACTGGAGTAACTCTGCCTAGGAATGTGAAATTCCTGTATACTTGTGGCAACTCTTAAATCCTCTTGCCCACTTAAGACTCCACCATCTTCTGCACCATATGAAAAAACTGGTATATGTTTGAAAATACGTATGCCAAATCAAGAAACAACCTGTCCTGTGAAAGAGTAGAGAGATTATGTCAGTCCATGCAGATATATGCTAAGCATGCAGCAAAAATCTTTAGAGCTGATGTAGTAACAGAAATGGTAGAGTTGCTGTTGAAAAGTACTGTGTAACTCCCTGTGTAACAGGAAACTAGTTGCACTTGGTATGGTTTGATCCAGAGAAGTGTGAGCAGTGTTCTC
>NW_015225789.1:0-870 GCF_001447785.1 Gekko japonicus | reverse complement strand
ACTGAATCTGGGATCTTCTGGATCCAAAGCATGTGTTACAGTGCTGAGCAATTATCCCTCCTCTAAATACAAATCTGCATCTCACAACAGCAAGAAAGTAGATTACTACGCAACAACCCTCTGTTTCACAAGAGAAAATGAATCTGCTCCCTTGCATCAACAGCTATATAGATTATTTTAAGAGTATGTTTTAATTAAAAGCACCTAAAATTGATTGAATCTGTATTCCCAGGAGAAAGTCATATGCAGTCTCCACATGCTACCCATTCCTTTCTTAGGGATAAGGATAAAACTTAACGAAAAACAATACTGCAAACTTGAAAAGGATGATATTCTGTTCTCTCATAACCTTTATTCCTGCTCCACCCTGTTCTACTATGGTATCATATACATAAAAAGACAGCTTTATGCATTATCATAATTTTCTTACAGTTGATGCTACGGCTGAAGTTTAAGTGTCCTTTTCTGTTTCAGATCAGAGGACATGCTCTCTTCCTGATAACTGAATGGAAAGAAATTAATTTTATTTTCCTATTTGGATATAAATACCTCTGGATCCAATTTTATTAAAGGCTAAGCAAGAGATAAGCCTACTGCATAGAAGGTACAGTTAGGTTAAATGTAAAAACATGCCTACCGTGATTCTCTTCAGCTTTGCTTTACACTTTAGGGCTTACAGTTTTATTAGTTTGACATCACGTGCTCTGCTTCCCAAAGAGAAAGATGACAGACCTAAGAATATAACTCCCCGGGGAAGCAGTCCTGTTCGTGTTCACTGAAAGGAACCACACAAGAGCATGACAGAGATCTTGAACAGCTCTCCTTGGGCCTTGAGCAGAAGAGCCTCCTAGTTAGATGTTCCCTGTGGGT
>NW_015225788.1:0-870 GCF_001447785.1 Gekko japonicus | reverse complement strand
ATTCCATTCATTACCTGAGTCTTGGAAGAATCTTGGAAGAGTATTGGGATAAAATTCCAATCAATACAGGTGTGATGGGAAAAGTTCTTAAAAATCTGGCCCGCACATCCTACTGTTGTGATATAAACCTACAATAACCTTGTTTATATCTCTAGTCTGTTTGAAAAGGGCAAACTGTACATTCAGGACATGGGCTAGTACAAAACAAAGTTGCTTCTACTGAGAAGTTCTAATTACACAACAGGATACTAAGCTCTTTCTCCCTCAACGTATAATCAAATGCTCCGTAAAAAGGTCTGTTTCTAACAGCTTGCCAGCACTGGGGGGAGGGGGGGAACACACATACACACACACAAAGAGGAGCTAATACAACAGGCAGGTACAAATTTAGGTGCTTCAACTTGAGAAGTATACAAAGGAAGGAGAGACGGCCATGGATTTCAGCCCAAATCTGATCAAAATCCCATTGAAATGTGCCACAGTGCAGACAATACTGTACAGTTGTGTTTTGATAGTGTAGGAGTCTGCATGACAGCAAAAACAAGGAGGAAAACTTGCTTAAAAAAAAAAGAGTCCCTGCAATTGCTGCCATGCGTCGGCAGCATGATACTTGAAAGCTGATTTTCTCATAATGGGTCTGATGATGGATAGCATAACGGACAACGGACATTTTATAACTGCTACTTCTGCAGGGAATCCTGGTATGCCAAGAAGATACAGATAATCTCCTTGATATATGAGAATAATAGGGCTTTTAAAGAACCAAAATGCTGGCCATAACATGTATGCATGCCTTATCTAATAGGATCAATTTAAGCTCCTTATTTAATAAGATCAATTTAAGGGAAGGGCTGTGGCTCAGTGGTCGAG
>NW_015225787.1:0-871 GCF_001447785.1 Gekko japonicus | reverse complement strand
GTGCGGAAGTGAGCTCTCGACTTGTGAAAGCTCCTGTTGGAATCAGTGCTGTTAATCTCTGAGGTGACGCTGGACTTCTGTTTTGTTTCGCTACTGCACAGCTACTTCCCTGGAATTTAAATGACAAAAGGCCCGTCTGTCTTCCCATGGAGTTTGTCTTGATATTTATAGAAAATCGGGGGGGAGGTTGCAAAAGCCCTTCAAGGGCTTTGATAGATGATTGTTAAAAATAGTCGTGAAAGTATGATAGGCTAAAATCTGACGTTTCGAAGAGGCAGGAGAAGGGGACCTTCAGCAATAATCTACCAAGAAGCACGGGAGGGGTTTCTCTCCCTCTGAATTGCTCTGTCAGCTCGGCAGACCTAGGTTAGCCTTCAGAGGGATTTCTAATTAACCATATATGCACATGCTGCCCTTTCAGTCCCATCTAATGAATGTGCATTTCAATAAAAGTCACTCCCCACCTCGCTCGGAGCTGCACAGGAGGATTAACTCCCTAGCGAAAAATATTAACTGCCTGGACGTAAATATGAAGATTAACTCGAGAGGAAAGCAGATGGCCCCTTCGTCATCTTGAAAAGGTAACTCGGTTAGAGGGGGAAAGCAGCTGGAGAAAGATGGATGGTGGAAATGTCGGAAATCGCATTCAAGGGAAAGACTGAGTTACGGGGAAGACAGCTTTAATGAAGCATTCTTCTTTCTCCCTTGCAGGCAGGCAACCTGGCTGGCGCTGCCTACCGATTGGTGGGGGGCGCAAGCAGTAGCTTTTATCCCAACCCCCCAACCTTCCCAGCTTGTTTCCAGTGGGTATAAGTGAAGTCCTTCCTCTACCTAATATGTGGAATTACTCAGGTAATGGAATCACTCATGG
>NW_015225786.1:0-871 GCF_001447785.1 Gekko japonicus | reverse complement strand
TGACAGATTTAGTGGCCTAAAGCAATTTTAACAAAATTGTATAGCAACTGCAAATATTTCAGAATATTTTACTATAATCCTTTTTCTTTTTAAATGAGTAAAATTCAAAGGAGTTTTTTTCCTTGCACTCCCCTGAAATTCCTAGTTTTTCAATTGGAAATTTTTTTAAAGTCCTTAGGAGAAAAGGGGATCATTTTTTAAAGAATTCTACATCCCCCGCCCGCACCTTTCATATCCTTAAAGCATCCTGAAGTCCCTAATTCGATATCAACATTTAAAAATGTAACACACATGTTCCTACTGTGGATAGCAATTATAGCCAGAGTAGCTGATTCCCAGCTTTGCTTCTGGCCCTTGTGAACTCTGCAGGCCGTTCGGACAGCTGCTGTGTGCCCCAAGGCTTGTCACATTAGCAACCCTGACTGACTTCTAGCAAAGCCTTATAAACATGGACATCTTATTTCTAGAGAATATGAACATATTTCTAGGTGAAGTTTTTTGTTAAATTTCTATGCAGAACCTCCCCTGCTCAAGTAACATCCAACTATACATTTTACATAGTTCCAGTAGGGTATGCCATATATTTGTTGTGAAATTGAGGGAAGAATCACATGAGACATCTTGTGAACTTTATAAAACAGCTTTTATCTAAAAAATTCTGAGCTATTTTTAAAGCTGCCACCTACTTTAGTAGAAGAGACTGGAATATGTACTTAATTTTTTTCTTTTTAGCACTGGGTTCCCCACAAACGTGTAGTGTGCTCCGGGCGAGAGGTGGCCCCCTTCGGGCTGTGCTCCAGAACTCGGGGCAGACGGCCCTCCGCATCGGGCCCGGCTATCCAAAGCCAACCGAGGCTCCTCGGCGCTGCGG
>NW_015225785.1:0-871 GCF_001447785.1 Gekko japonicus | reverse complement strand
AATTGTGGATTCCTTCCTTTGTATCAGCTGATTCCAATGAGGCATTGTTTTTTGAAAATCTCTGATTATTCTAAATTGTGCACGTGAGGTTGCATGAATTAACCACTGGAAAGACTAAAGGTGGCTTTCCAATCTGGGACCAAATACAATTTGAAAACATGACTGTAAGCCATGTTATTTGGCAGGTACACCAAATATTTTATAACAACACTTGATGATAACAATAGCTGAAACAATATTTCTGTAAGTCTCTTAAATGTGATCAGTGTTTAATAATATTTGATGAGTGAAGAGTTGCTAGAATCTTGCTAGAATCATCCTATTATTTCTCACTTATACACTTTGATTACTTTACCAGAAACAGAAGTCTTGGGTGAAGACTCTTCTGAGCTGTCGGCAATAGGTAAGACATTGTTCCTTTTCTTTTACCTAGTGTGTTAATTGATCAGTCAGAGGGCTATGCCTGGCTGTCAAAGGTACAAGATTCAACTGTGTCACTGTCAGTTATCATAGGAAATGGTTTTCCACTCTGCAGATCACTGTGTGCTCATGATCAAGAGACATTTACCCCCCCCCAAAAAAGAGACTAAAACATCATTTCTATTGCAGGAGCATTTGGTTTAGTTTGTTAGAAGGTAGCATTCAGTTTCATGTACATGTTAGCTGTCTGTAGGGATGCTGTTTCACCAGTGTCATTTGAAACCAATCCGGGAAGACCCTTTACATGCACAGACATGAATAGACATATACACACAAATGTATTTTGCCTATGCTATTTTGTATTCTGATTTGCTTCAGAGTGAGAGTGCATACAATATACCTCCTACATGTTAGCTGTCTGTAAGGAAGTATGGCCACTTGTCCATTCCCT
>NW_015225784.1:0-871 GCF_001447785.1 Gekko japonicus | reverse complement strand
GCTGAGGGGCTTTGCACCTGCACAGAGGTACAAACGGGAAACTTCCAGAGCTCGCATTGAGGTGCAAGGAACCCGAACGTTCCACTGCACCCCACAGTACGTGCGTGGGGAATATCACAGGACTGCTGCCTTTTCTCTCCCCAACATCTTATTCCAGGATCCCCAAAGCAGATTTGCAGCCTTGAGTGGGCCATATTTATGTATTTATTTACATTAAAAGAATGGTACTAAGGATGCTAGAAAGGGCGATAACAGCGCAGATGCATTATCCCTCCCCCCACGACCACCCAGCCGCGCCAGTGAAACACCCAGTGCCCCAGGGAAGAAGGAACCCTCTTAGTAGCTCCTGGCACCATTTAGAGACTTCGGACAGAGAAGGGCCCGGCTTTGCTTCCGCAGCATCTGGAAAGAGGCAGGCCTCCCTCATTCTGTGAGCTGGTGGCGACTCTGGAAGAAGAGCGGGGAAGAGCAGGGAACAGTGAAGACGGCCTGACCCCAGGAGGGCAGCTGGCACCTGGGTCCACGTGGTGGGGGGGCATGTGGAACCCCCTTCCGTGGATGGTGCTGACTTAGGGGGTGGTCATGCACGAGCCGGGGTTTTTTGGTTAGGAGAGGTGTCCAGCAGGGCAGCCCTGAGATTCAGATTGATTCGTCTGTGTCTTCTGGCTCTCTTGGGGGCCCTCCTCCCATCTCTTTCCTCGGCCTCCCCCCCCCTCGTGGCTTGGCCCTCTTCTCCCTTCCCCTCTCTCTTCACCCTGCCTGATGGTTTTTATATGGGTCTCCCCTCCCTTCCTCCCAGCCTCCCCTGCTGCGCCGTGTGTCTCCTCGCCCTCCTGGTTCATTCCGCCAGTTGTGCGTCTCTCCCTTTACT
>NW_015225783.1:0-871 GCF_001447785.1 Gekko japonicus | reverse complement strand
GCCTGGGATTCAACTCAAGGGTTAGGGTTCGTTTCTTTGCAGACCAGCTGCCATTTCATCGAGCGCTTTAGCAACAGCGGCAGAAAGAGAAGGGGAAACAGATGCACTGCATGTCCTGGAGTGAACACATGGGAGATCCTTTGCTTTGCTGTGCTTTGCTGGGCACTAGCATCTGATAGGACTCACCTCTGCTCAGAACCCATTTGCTGGAGGATGCCAACGATGTGGCATTTACACGGACTACACCGTTTGTATCGTTGGCGTCTGAATTATACCTCTGGTTGTAAGCTGTCAGATTTCAAGTTTTCGATAAAGTATGTCACCTTGAAAAATGCCCTCTCTTGGCTATTTCTCTTGAAGCAATTTCATAACTGCCTAACAAGCCATAAGGGTTCTGCTGAGTTATACATGCCCTGGGAGGTGGTACTGAGAGAGATCCCAAAGCCTTTGCTTGATCTATACCTTCGGTTGATACAGCCAAGAAAAATACCTCTCATGTCTCCTCGATGGTGCTAGGTGAATGATGCTTTGCTGATCTAGGCGGTGGTGATATGTGAAGAGAGAGGCCCAGTTGCCCTACATTATGCAATCTTGTAGAAGGTGTGGAGGTTTTTGGTCTGAGATGTCTTGGGGGTACTTTGAACTGTACAGGGGGATTTTCACATCCAGACTGGGCACATATTGATTTGAACACTCGTATCAAGGGTCTTTCGACGTTGTCGAAGCCATGACACAACTTACTGACAAAAATGTATGGTGCGTGCATATACACACACAGACACACACACATACTAATTCCCAACTGTCCCTTCTGCTTGCGTATACTTATTTCCACGGATAGGGGGCTCAGTCTCCCCCAACAGGTTTTTCT
>NW_015225782.1:0-871 GCF_001447785.1 Gekko japonicus | reverse complement strand
TATATATATATATATGTATATATATTTACACACACGCACACACTTTAAAAAACCCAGACTCATTTGCAGTCATCATTCCTTAATGGAGAAATCTTGCCTGGAAGCCTTTGAGTTATGTTTCCCCAATGGATGCTTCGCTCTTACACCCAGAAATGTAAAATGCTGGAGTAGTTCTGCCGAAGGCACCTTGAGATGTGGAAAGGTGATGATCCTATAAGGACGACATCCTTCCTCAGCCCTACTTTTGCCTCACTTGCTCTTATCAGCACAAGCTCCACTTACAGCAAACATTTACTCCTTCTGCAAATGGCTCTGCTCACCAGGCAATCTTGTGTTGCTATTCAGCACTGCCATTATGGGGGGGCCTGAAGCCAAGCACAAGAAAAGCTATCCCCTGCTTAAAAACTATGAGGGGATGGGTGGCAGTGAGAGAATTTATTTAGTGCCCCTGGTAGGTCTACCAAGTGTCAGGGAATACTTCTGTCTCTCCCGAGTGAGAAGAGAGTGATAATGATCACAAAGAGGGCACTAGCACCTGCACTTCATAAGAAGACACTATTATTTGCACATGCACAGGAGCACAAGGGAACACAATACATACCTAAGGGGAGTAGGAACACGTACCTTTGCACGTGCACACGCTGTTGAACACTAATAGCTGCTCTGGTTTAGAATGTGTCAAGCTAGAAAAGGGAGAAGAGCTTCACGTGGCCAGGTGGGGGAGCACACAAGACTTCTGATGTATGTAGATGTCAGTCCTCAAGACACCCCTCCCTCCGAGTACACAAATCAGTCTTTTCTTCTCCCACGCCATAAGGCCTTCCCCAATACGTATGTCACTAGAATTTACAGGGATTTCCATTGGAGAAAC
>NW_015225781.1:0-871 GCF_001447785.1 Gekko japonicus | reverse complement strand
ACTCAGTCCAGGTAACAACAATAAAAACAGTACCAAAAACAACTCTAAAACCCTTTGTTGCATGAGTTTTCTGACCCCTCCCCTCCATGCTAGAATCCGTGTCCATCGCCTTCTCAGCCACCTTGTCCCCTGACTCCTAGCTGGGCTAGCATGGGTCTCAGTTTCATGAACAGGTAAAGAAGGTTACACCACCGCCCTTCAGCCTCGTTCCTCCTGGGTTCCATGGCCGCCTCTGTCTCTGGCGTACGGTTCTTAGTAAACTCCAGGGCAGTTCTCCTCAACCTGTCTAGCCCTTCCCCTTATATCCTTACCACTCTCAGCCCCTCCTCCCTGGATCTCCCTGTGACCTTTCCCCTGTTTTCCCGCCCCTTCATTTTGCCGGAGATGCCGAGCATCCCTTCTGGGAGGTGCTTCTACCTCTGGTTGATTGGCCCTCTTCCCAATGTCTCGGGGATTGGTTGTGCTACAAGGGTTGGGGCAGTGGCCTCTGAGGCATGGGTGGGCCCTCATGTCTGCCAGAGGCCCGGTGTGGCCAGCTCCCCATTCTGCCAGGGAAGCTTCCTCAGCAGTGTGCGGCCCATAGCCAGTGACTGAGACTGGCCGCCTCCCTTAGGTGTCATCTCGCTGGACATGCCTGTCCCTTGGCTCTCTGTTGCCACTGCTTCAGTCCTCTCAGGGCTCCAGATGAGAGCAGGGGGGTTGTTGGCTGTGGGCTTCCCAGCCATGGCCCATGGGGGGGGCTGGGTCATGGTGGGGGCTTGGGTATCCTAGCATCGGGACACCCTCAAAATAAAAACCACCAGAAAAAATAAATTCAAGGCACCTGCAAAACAATCATCTTGAGGAGCTGAAGAAGAAGAAGAAGAAGAAG
>NW_015225780.1:0-871 GCF_001447785.1 Gekko japonicus | reverse complement strand
TGTGTCTGGACTGTACTTTTGTGCTGTTGAAATAATAACCTTTGTCCTCCTATTCCCACGCCACTGGGCTCTTTTAGGGATTCAGTGCGGTCATCTCCATTTAGGGGTTGAATATAGTCAACTACCAATCAATTGCCATGTTAACTCCCTCTATTTGTACAACAGTTTCTCAATGTGGAATAGATCTTCCATTTTGTAAAAACTGATTTCTGTGCAAAATAAGTATAGGAAGTCAGAAGGAACTGTGGCAGGCAACGTTCTGAGACAGGTTTATTGCAAGCACGGAAGTGTTTAAGCGGAAATCTTCCTTGCCTATAACGTGAAATGATTGAGAGGGTGCAGATCAGAAACCCTAAACTAGTGGTTGGGGTCTGTCAAACTGGTGGTGTTATGTCCATCTTATCTTTTATCCTTCACCATCTCCTTCAGCCGCCACATGGCAGCCATATATTTGGTGATTTCAGTGCTCTGACTTGGGAAGTTCAGTCTCCTGTCACTCCGGTCAGTACTGATCTGCAAAAGAGAACTTGATCATACTATAAAGAACACTTGGCAGAAGGAGTAATGAACTGAATGACTGCTAATCTATGTCTGGCTGGAATTTCTGACTTCTGATAATCCTACAGTATTTCAAGACTTTCTGTGACACTACAGTAACAAGAAATGGCTTGATCTTGTCCCCCTTCCCCCAGCTCTGGTAACTCTTAGTTTCACTTAAATCCACTCACCAAAGGTGTGGAGAACCAGCCAATTTCCTGGCTTTCCGTCTGTGGTTCTTTATATTTCTTGGTTGGTTCAAGTGCAGCATGATGAATGAGTTTCAGGAATTTAGCTGCAGGGTTAAAGAACTGGTATTAAATGGGGATTACTT
>NW_015225779.1:0-871 GCF_001447785.1 Gekko japonicus | reverse complement strand
GCGGGTCCCCGTCTTGTATTAATCTAATATTTATAGACATATTTAATGCAGATAGATATGATCAATCCAATAACAAGAATATTATACAATTCATTTCAATGATCAATAAACACAAAACCATATTTACAACATATGTATTTGGTTTATCTATGAAATCAACAAACCAGAACCAAAAATTCCTAAAATGCTAAATGGATTGAAATTCGATATATCAATAGGGAGACCCACAAAGACTCACGAGGGAAATTGCATCTTACCCCACTGTCCCCATTTCCCTCCCTCTAGCACCAGATCCACTTTCCTTTCAACTCAAGTTCTTCCCTCTCCACTCTTCTTTTTATCTTCACTTCCTCCTGCTGCTAGCAAAGGACACTGCTACTATGTTTGGATTCCATTTTGGGCTGCTCTGGAGTTTTCCCTTCATACAGGGAGAGGACTTAACCCCCAAATTATTTTTTTAGAAATCTGATTTGTTTGCCAATTTGCGAGTTCCATCTGGGTTTGTAGAACCCTAAATTGTAACTAAGTCAGGCTCCCTTGTACAATTTTTTTTTAAATTCTGTGCAGGGGCTGGCTTTTGGCAATTAAACCAAAGGATACCTTTCAACACCCAGTACCAACATCTTACATCTGCACTTCTAAAAATTAATATGACTACATTCTTAGGATAATTACCCATACTCTGAGTTCACTGCTTTGGCACTAACCATCTGGGAAAGGGGTGTGTATGTTGTGTGTCTTCATTCTAGAAAAGTGGACAATTTTTGTTCTAGGTGCATAATTCAGTTTGCTTTCATCCTGACCTTTACTAGCTTAAAAATGAAAAAGATACAGATATTAAAACCAGCCTATGAAGAACACCTGCTCATTA
>NW_015225778.1:0-871 GCF_001447785.1 Gekko japonicus | reverse complement strand
ATGCTTTGGCAATAAGAAGCAACTATTCCAAATGCCTTTTCAAATGTCAAGGTTGTTTTTAAATCTCTCTCCAGACATCGATGCTCTGAGAATTCTAGTTTTGTTCCAAAAGGGGTATGTGGGAAAGGAGGCAAGAGAAACACTAGAAAGAAAGAAAACAGATAAGAGGGGAGGCAGGTTGGAATGATCATCCAATCCTCTTGTCCTCTGAAACAGACACTCCGTGATTTAAGGCCACAGTCTCGATAAGTTCATTGGGTTCAATGTGACAGATGATCCTTTGAAATGTGCAGGATTTTTAAAAGGGGTTTTTCAAAGCCTTTCAAAGTTCATGACTCACAGCACAGCAACTTCCGCATTGTCTCAGCCCATCGTTGTAGGAGCTGCACACATAGTAGCCAGGTGCCTGGCCAAGGCAACCTTCTGAGTAGGATGATCGGTACTCTGCACATACACATGCATCGTGCACATACCCACAAAGTTTGTATCCTGCTAGGGCTAAGGTGGGGTGCAAGGTAACTCTGCAGAATGCTATAGGTCTACCCTCTCTCTACTAGAAATACTGCTCACTGCTCCTCCTCTTACATCTGGGATACCTCTATAGCTTGTACCCACTGCCAGGAGGACTAGAACCTTTATTAAAGAAAGCAGGGATCCTCGGTATGTTGTGCCAGACAAAGGGCAATCAAGGGAGGACACACTCAGCCCCGATAACATGCACTGCTATAGGCTAGAGAATCAGAGAAACATGCAAAAGCTTTGCCCCATTTGCACCACTGCAACTGCGAACACCCATAAATTGCAGCAGCCAAGGATGAAATCTCTTACGTGGTTCACAAAATACTTTGGAGAACTTGGGGGATTTTTTTTT
>NW_015225777.1:0-871 GCF_001447785.1 Gekko japonicus | reverse complement strand
AGACTAACATGGCTACCCATCTTGAGAATCCAACCCCATATTGCAATGCAACAGGAAACTGAAAAATGAATGCCTGCAGTTCAAGTGCATGGGGTGGCTATCCTGAGCACTTTAATAAATCCCTGGCCTTTAATAAATCCCTAAGTTTAGTGCCCTTGGTAGGAAATACCTTTGCCTTTCCGCATCGAACAAGCGTTCCCATGAAAGCAATATTGCTTCTCGAAGTGAGGTCTCCATTAGTAGCTGCTGGTTGAGGAGATGTGCACTTAGAGCAAGGGGTTGTCTCACCTGTCAGACTGGATTCATCAATAGAAAGATCCACAGCCTTTGAAAACAAATACATACATTAGGCAAAACAGCTTTATTAAATCTGCTGCCTTCTGAACTGTCAGTGTTGATTAAAGGTACTCACGCAGCATGCGTTCTACCCAGCCTTCCTTTTTTAGGAGACAAATCATGTCAACAACAGAATTCAACTAGCATGCACTTTAATCAAGCACATGACAAGCTGCTTCTGCCAACAGGAGCTTCAACAGCAAGTGGCAATGCGGCATGGAAAGAACACTATTCCACTTAGCATGCCTGAAGAAGTTCTAGACATGGCCTATATTTTTAGGCATCAGTCTACAGACTACAGACTATAAAATAATCAAATTTTGTTTCTACAAAGTAAATAAGATACTTACAGGATTCTAGTCTAACCTTTGCATAGCCTTACTCTGCTTAGTTACATATTTAGAGCTGAGCCCTACCGCAAAAATCATAAGCTGCAGGGGCAAAGACAATTTGTACACTATTCGCATAATCTGCAGAATTAGAAATATCATACTGGATTTTTTACAAACATATTGCCTTGCTGATTACTGCACCA
>NW_015225776.1:0-871 GCF_001447785.1 Gekko japonicus | reverse complement strand
ATCAAGATTCTTTTTGTAAGGTGTTTTACCAGTGTGCAGGAGTTCATGTGTGCATCAATAAATCACAGGACAAAAAGAATATGCATCAAGATTTCTTGTTTGCAATGCATACATGAGTACCAGTAGCACTGGGGAAAATGCAAAGGAATAAATAGAACTGAAACCAGCAGAAAACTGTGCACGTTGCAATTCCAAAATTAATTTTACAAATCCTTATAGTTAAACCAAATTTAAGGAGGAGTAGACTGCAGTGCTCAGTGAAAATCCAAAACTAAAAAGAAATGTTCCTGAAGAAATGAGAGCTAAGCAGTTATCTCACTGTCAAACCACCCCTTCATTCACATTATGGAAAAGGCAGATTCAGGGCTGCACATTTTCAAGAAAACACAAGTTCCTCTTTCAGTGCCCTCTGTTTTTGACATTTCAATTAGCATTTCTTAATATGCCTTATGCTAATGTCAGACGGATGGAAGTGGGGAACAACCAATATATTCAGACGAGAAAAGATTATGGTACCACAGTTTCCAATGGTAATACTGACTTATGAGACTCACAGTGTGTTTGCATAAGTAGATCTTTCAAGAGGGAAAACTGTTTTAAGCGCAGGAATGATATATGTTTTTCTCAAGATTTTAGACTTCCCCCCTTTATGAGTTTCAAAGAAGGGGAAATTCTGTCAGAAGTACATTCTCACATCTTCACTATACTACAACAGGAAGAATTAGATTTGGTGAAAGTCCTCCTTCTATACATCTGTTAAAGGCAGACACTAAATTACAGGAGTTATTTGGTTCAGTTCAAACATCCCTTTTTCAATTTTCTTTCTCACTTGTAACAAATGAACCTGTGAGTCCTCATTTTCAGAAAACTT
>NW_015225775.1:0-871 GCF_001447785.1 Gekko japonicus | reverse complement strand
CCCCCTAAGAAATTTAAATTCCCCCCCACCCCAGCTACAGGCATGACTGGAACAAGCTTAAGGGGCTATTCTAGTGATTCTTAACAGGGAGAATATAACCCTCTAGGGAGCAGACTGCAAATCTTGGGGAGACATTCAGAACTTTTGTGAATTGAGAGAAATTGGGAAGCCTCCCCAGCTGTAATAGTTGTGAACAACCTGTGGAGAGAGTTGTTTTACACTGCTCATCCCACACAGCAAATATGAATCAAACTTAATATTAAGGAGTTGGCTAATGATCATCAGGCACAAGGGTCTCATTCAATGAATACCTGAGATCTGTGTACTGTATGCACATATCATTGCCTTTCTGGAGTAGATTAAAAGTTAAGAACCACTGGTGTCTAAGCATCATTACTCTTAACTTGGTTAAAGTAGTCAGGTAATGATTTTTTTCACCAAGATACGATGCTGTAAAAGTTATGCTTTCAAATTTATCCTGGAATTATTTCCATCAGAATGGCTATGATTCTAAAGTCTGTAATCTCAGTGAGACTTATTCTACTAATGTGAAAATATGTTAAAGGATTGTAACCTTAGCCTAAAATTACATGACTGCTTTATTTTTATCTAATTAAATGGTTCTCTAATTATTTTACAACCACAAAGTCTTATCCTGTCAGCCAAGGAATGAATGGAAGCAACTAGTAAGACAAAATGGCAAGATACTAAATACAGCGGCTTTGGGAAATGTAATTATGTATGGAAAGTGTTTTATTGTTTGACCTTATCAGTGATAGGAGATCCCAAAGAAGGGTAGAAAGTCTTGAAATATGACACATCAAGGGCTCAAATGGTCTGCATGTAACTGACATCATGGATCAAGTTAAAA
>NW_015225774.1:0-871 GCF_001447785.1 Gekko japonicus | reverse complement strand
ACTCACCCACAAAGGCATGAATTCCTGCCGCAACCCAATTATGCTTCAGTGGCAGTCAACTGTTTTCATCACCGCACTACTGCACTAGTTGCTGCTGGTTCCATTAGGAAGTCAACTAGAAGGATGGTGCCACAGACTATCTTGCCCACAGTGCACCAAGCACTCTTGAGAAGCATGTTCACACAACCACGTAGCTATGGGGTTGGGTCTCAGGGAGGATTGCCATGCACAGAATTTCCCCCTCCTTCAGCAGACCACTAACTTCCCTTTTCCGCTGTTTATGGGGGTGGATCCAAGACATAGGTCGGTCACTGAACTACTGCCACTTCCTGATTATTGTTTCATTACATCTGCTCTATGCTGCCTTCTGTTGAGCAAAGGATGGGAACACACAGCAATAAAGCCTAATCTAGCTGAGCTATACACACATACACACCAATGGACTCTTAATGGTCCTATTACTCTAAAATGAATGCACCCCTCTGGCTCCAATCCTATTGCCTCATGAAGCTTCCGCTAGGATATCCTTGCCACATGCAAGTATTTCCTTCTATCTCCCATTTAATTCTATTGCAAATTGTATCAGTGATTGATTGTCGTTTCCCTGAAATATTTTGCCACTGCCCTATACAAGCAAGAGACAATAACTTTTCACTGGATAAAGTGTGGTATTATATGCAGAAGGCATAGATCCAGGATTCACGCAGCAGCGAAAACATTTGCAGATTTGTAAGACCTTCCTTCTGCCATTTTGGTTTCATGGTGCTAATTCAGTTGTCTGGAAAAGCCTTTTTCATAAGACATGTGCATACGTGTGTGTGTAAAGAATTGCCAAGTCGCGACTGACTTGTGGTGACCCCATAGGGTTTTC
>NW_015225773.1:0-871 GCF_001447785.1 Gekko japonicus | reverse complement strand
GTTGCAATGACTGCAAAGGACTGTTCCATTATGATTGCTCTTTCACCTTGTCTGCAGGATGAATGGTAAGGGAAATCTGGTTCTGCCATGGAGAGCATTCCTGATAGCTTTCCTTTTCTATCTCTTGCGTGTTTCATACAGGCAGGAGCTGAGCTGCTTGGCAGTTCTTCAGTATATACCATTTTAAGTAATACTGCTTAGGTTCATGCCTTTTTGGCAACTGTAGCTTTGAATAAAAGCAAGTAAATGTGGTGCTGCATCTGCAGCCTTAGCTGATCTAATGCAGAGGGCTCTTTGTGAAGGTAAGCATGATTACTGTCTGGCTACCTTAGCCATCACTTGACGGGGGGACTCACATTTACCTTGCCCCTTGCTCTGTTGGCATTGATTACTCACTGATAAGCGGTATGTTTTCTACACAGTCAGCCAGCTAGGAAAGTCATAAATGTTGCCAGTAAGTATCTAGTTTTCTTAAATCATTTTATAGGATGACACTTTGAGCTGTACTAAATTCATTATCTTGTGGAAGTCTCACAGCAATCTCTACCAACGTTGCTTCTCTCAAACGAAGAATGCTTTTACATGTTTATTGTAACGTGGGCATTGCTCTCAGGCCCGTAAGAGATCATGAGTAGATGCTGTACCTCCTAAAGGGACAAGTATCACTAGCATGGTGGGTAAATCAGTGTCAGAATTACCTGCATGGACGAAAAGCTTAATAGAATTCCCTTACTAGTGTGGAGGAGTAGAAACCACAGTTTGAATGTGTAAAAGTAACCCTAGAGCTTTTTCCTCTGACCATCTGTCCCCTGTATAACATAGGAGAGGGTGTACAACAAGCATATGTTGATATATCAATTCCTGTCCAGGA
>NW_015225772.1:0-871 GCF_001447785.1 Gekko japonicus | reverse complement strand
AAGCATCATATTCCATACCTGAAATGTCCCTAGTAGATGCCTGCTCATCGTTTCAAACGTCTGAAATAGTCCATGATGTTTTACTTCCACTTTCTAATTGCCCTTAGCACTAGCTAAATCTGCTGAATGTTTAGTCCCAATTGAGTGCCCTCTCGTTTCAAGCGGTGAACTTTTTTTCTGCTATCAACATTTCCCAGTTTTTCGTTCAAGAGGTAAGCAACACCATTTACTGGAATGATTATGAAGTTTAGAACACTTTTTCCCATACTGAAGCATAGATGGTCAATGGTATATATTTGCTATTCTTTGGAAATTCCTGATGTAGCTATGCAATGGCGGATCTGTAACTTTTTTGTTGGAGTTTAGTAAAAGAAAAGGTTTTTTTAATAAAGTCATAAGATGAAAAGATATTTAGCAAAACTGAGCTTTGATGCATTTAGTATCTTTTATACTTTTTTTGGAAAGAGTCACATTCAAATCAAAAGGATGAAATACTACCACTCTAGTTGATAGTTCTTATAAAAAAGGGTTATGCTGTGTGGATCAAAAAACAAAACGAAAACCCCCCACATACCGCAGGCTGGTCAAGGCTAATGTACAGACACTGCAAGCCTCCCCTGAATGCTTCAGCACCAGAGATCTCATGAGATCTCAAGTGTGGTTTTTGGTTGGTAAAGCAGACAACAGCATTGTGAGGGCCCATGTCTCATGTTTAGTGGAGCCTGTGCTTTGTGTTTTCTCTCAGAAACCAGGCAACCTACCTGGCACCTGATGTTTGGGAAGGTCTGTAAGCCCTTCTGATTCAACAGGAAATTAAGTGTGTGAGGTGGGGGCCTTACATTGTTGATCTTGCTTAGGCTCTGTCACCCCT
>NW_015225771.1:0-871 GCF_001447785.1 Gekko japonicus | reverse complement strand
CCCCCATTCCAAAAAGAAGCTTTCCCAGAGCTGGGCGCCCTATTGCTAGACGCTCGCTCTCCTACTCACCTTCCTTCTGTCAGCTGAGGGAAATCAGAGGGCTGCCGTTGGGTGTGGGAAGACATTCAGAGGAGGAGCCCCCTTCCCGTTGAGCCAGGTAAGGAGAGAGCCAGGTTGGAGGCCCAGAGACAGCAGAGTGCTGGTTTCCAGGTTCCCTCCTCTCCTGCTTGGTAGGCTAGGAAGGGGACCAAACTGCCCCTCGAACTGCCCCGAGGAAGGGTCTCGGCTCCTGGCTGCTTCCGGCTCTCCCACCCCACAAGCCCCAAAGCTGGTCTGTGTGCTCGCTCTCTGTGTCTTGTGAAGCCAGAACGGGCAGGACTGAGGGTTTTTGTTTTCAGTTCCGTCTGTGAGAGGCCCCTAGAGAAAGAGAGAGAGAGATCTGCTTCCCTAGGAAGGATAATGAAGAAATAGTCCAGGAAATGAAATCTCCTCTTGGGGATTTCTGGCAGGAGAGATTGCACCTGAGCGTAATGGGTGGTCAAGGGCAGGCAACACTGGGCCCTCCATCAGGTGGTTCTCGGGCTTGAGTGCAGACTCCCTGAAGTCCAAACAGACCAAGCTTGGGGGATTCATAGGGACTTAGGCATTGAAACTTGCCCAATGGCAGAACACGTGGGTCATGACAGCAGGTGACAGCCCAGTGGAACGTATCTGGGTGAAGATAAGGGAAGGAAGGGCAAAGAGTATTGTGGCTGGAGTCGGCTACACACCAGCGGACCAGGGTGGATGCTGCCCTCCTTGAGCAGCTTGACCCTATACCCAGGCAATGTGACTGTGTAGTTATGAACATAAGAACGTAAGAGAAGCCAAT
>NW_015225770.1:0-871 GCF_001447785.1 Gekko japonicus | reverse complement strand
AATTTCCCAACCTGGGAAGCCAAATGTCTGGCCCAGGCCTGCTGTCTGACATGACAAAGGAGTAGCAATGGAGAAAGTTTGCCTATCTGCTTTGTGACTGAATTGCCTCTCTGCTTGCGTTTTTGTTTTAATGAAGGGCTTTTCTTGAAAATCAAACCAAACATAAAAAAACTATCCACTCTATTCAAATATATCCCTTCATTGCATAATAATCTTGCTTAAGCTGTTTTAGTATTGATCCTTCATAATAACATGTTAAATTTGAAATAGAGTTTCAAACAGGCTGGTGTCTTCTGCATCAATGAGGAAGAATGCTAAGACTGATAGTAACATTTACATTCCATTAGAGATGATGAACAGTAAATCCCCGCAGAGTGCCTCTGGTGACACCATGAAGAAGCAACAACATTGTCAAGTGATTAGTCTCTGTCTTGTTAATCTAGCCTTTAAAGGAGTATCCACTTTAATGCTTCAGGTTTGAGGCATCCCATCAGTCTTGCAGCACCCAACCTTACAGCACCTTTAGTCCCATTTTTGAACTAGTTACCATAGGTCTCCCTTCAACAGGTACTTTCATGGTTCTTTTATTTAGGAATGAATGGTAGACAGTCCTAGAAAAGATGGAGAGATTTCCTATACACAGGCGTGAGTACATGAATCCGTGTACTTTTCTGCCAGTACCAATTGCAGCTTTGGAAGTAGGAAGGGTTTTTTTAAATAATGGAAGAGGCATCGGAAGGAAGGATTAAACATCCTTTTCCTAGAGACTCTTCTCCAATGTTCAAAAAAATCACCCAGAGGGATGCAAATCTACATTGTAAAAAATCCATGGAACACCCAATAAAGTATTTTAATCTTAAACCTGAATTAG
>NW_015225769.1:0-871 GCF_001447785.1 Gekko japonicus | reverse complement strand
AAGTATCAGGCCTCCATCCTTTCTGTGATGACGTGGGAGGGCCCCTGGCCTGCTTAGTGGAGGGGGCTCCTGGAGACCACCTTGCCGGGGGTCGCCTATAATCTAGAGCTGGCCTCTGGAAACAGTTCCCCTCCTCTCTGCCTTCCCGTTGTTTGTCAACGAACGCATTTGAAAACGTGGGACAACTGCCGTCCTCTGTATCTCTGCCCTGCGGTGAGGCAGTCTTCATCTCCACTGAATGGTAGCCTATAACCAGGGGAAACCAACGTAAAGTGCATTGCAGTAATCTGGAGAGGGTCAGAGTATTGGCTGGGGTGTGGTGGGCTTGTGGTATTATTTTACTCCATCACTTCTGACAACCAAATTAAACCTTACATCCCTTCTGCGGTATGAAATACATCCTATCGGGTATAATCTATTACAATAAACGCATTACTTTAATAAAGTCGCAGAAAGATCAAAACAATGGTTTATCACCCAAAAGAAAGGTGAGCCTCATATTTCACATTTTTGCCTCTCTCATTTGCGTTTGTCTCCAAAGGTTTCCTCTGGGTTTTTTATGGTCATCTTCCCGAACTTTCCAGCGCCTACACCAAACTTTATGGATGAGAATAATCTGTGTTGATACAGCAATATATTTCCCTTTATATTTCTTTTCCTTACACCTTACGATATGAATCCTAATAAGACTGACCAGAAAAGTATTACAAAATTCATTCGTTTGGGGGTCCAGATCTTCAGTGAGTTAGAAAAGACCTGTCTGTTTTAATTTAAAACTCACAAGCGCTTCACATACATCATATAGCTGCTAGGGTTTTCAATTTCAGGAATCAAAAGTTCTGCTATCCGGGTGAACTTGAGAGGTGGAACC
>NW_015225768.1:0-871 GCF_001447785.1 Gekko japonicus | reverse complement strand
AAACACATGCATGTGCTAGCTGCACATCCTCCTCCTTTCTGTTCTCCTGCCGCTTACAGAATCATGCTGGAAGTGATCGTTTTATGAGCGCTCTGTGATGGTTTACTTGAATCTTGGATATATATACTGTGAGGAAGAATAAAAGCCAATTCATATACCTATGTCTTTGAAAAAAAATAACTTCAACAGGAAAAAGGGTAAACCAGAAGTCAGGAGGCAAAATCACTTTTACAAATATTCGTGTCACCAGCACATTTCAGACTAGGGTTTTCTGGCAGTGCCTGGGAACCAGTGGGAGGGGTTGTGGGTGGAGAAAAGGAGGGGGCCGTGACACTGGCTGTGGCATTACATCATTTACGGTAAAAATTCTAGGCACGGCTAAAAGTTGTATCAAAGGCTACCCTTCTACATTTTCATTGGAGGATTGTTTTACACTTTGCCTCAGACCAAGACAAGTAGACAGTGCCTCAAGGAATGGTCTGAACTGAAGACATACCATGCAGCTACCTTACAGAATCTAAGCAGGTCCACATATAGTCAGGTGTCAGGATGGGAGACCATCTTAAGCAGTCCACCTTAAGTTACATGGTGGGAAAAAGGCAGGCTATAAACGCACTTAACATATTTTTAAAAACTTATTCAGACTCTTCAAAGTCCGTGGAAAGTTAGATAATCCCACTGTAACTAAAAATAATGGTTGGAGATAGGGTTGCCAGGTCACTCTTGGAAACCAACGGGGGATGGGGAGACTTATCAGGAGTGGAAGGGAGGCCCAGGTGACCTCGCCAGAAGTGACATCATCATGCTGTGACGTTGTGGTGATGTTCTGGTATTTTGGCAAAATATGATAAAAATGGCTTCTACCATAGAG
>NW_015225767.1:0-871 GCF_001447785.1 Gekko japonicus | reverse complement strand
CACTTATAAAGTGGTCCTTGGCTTTAAATTAAATTTAGTTTATTTAGTTCTTTTCAGTAACATGCATTTATTATTCCTGGTACAGATTGTAACAAGAAATTTGCTCAGCTAAGTGCCTTGCTATTTTTTTTTTGAGTCATTAATTTGTGAGGGAGGACACTAAATTGAATGGGGCACTAATTGCATTCTACTCTGCTTGTCATGTCATCTCCATAGCTTAATTAGTTAATTGCTCATTTGCTCGATGGCCTCTTTCTCCATTATGCAGGTTAATCGAATATTTCTGCAGTACATCTCTTCCCTTCTCTACAAGTTATTTACATTGTTACTTATGCATTCATTACTATTGGGATATATATAATATCTCTTAGATCTCAATGAGGCCCTAAGCATCCATTAAATCATATGGATTAAATTAAATCTATATTATCATTAAATCTATAGGCAACCCTATAGATTTTAAACCTCTCTCTGGAAATTTTAATTTAACTCCCAACTCACTGAAAGTAGTAGTGCTGCAAAATTTAACACTTACCTGGTTTGAAATACAAATCTGGAGTACTCATAAGGCACAACACTGTGAACTGAATTATCCCTCCTGAAAGTTCTTAGATCCCCCCTCCCCTTTATGCCACTACAATGAAGGTATCTCTCTCTCTCTTCCTCTCCCCTCCTACTCTCCCTGGTGCTTATACTGCCACGATAGGGGAGTAGCTTGCTCAGCAGCACAAAATATCAGGCAATGTTCAAGAAAGCAGAGCTAGGTTAGGAAAGGAAACGAACCAGGTGCTGGACCATAGAGTCTAAGTTGTACGCCACACAATAGTGGAATTAACTAACCAATGGGCAACCAAGATGATTAGGGGGTTGG
>NW_015225766.1:0-871 GCF_001447785.1 Gekko japonicus | reverse complement strand
CTTGGGTGATACTAAGCCCTATGTCCAGTGGTGAGCAAGGGAGAGAATGAGGACTAGCCTTCCCTCTCCACTCCCCTAGCACATGGGTTCGGTCTCTGGTTCCACTGGCCATCTATGTGGTGCATGAACATCTGAAGGAGGCTAAATCCCATGTGCATAGGTTCAAATTTTGCCTGGGAGTTTCAGCACACAATATGAGCAGGATTAGGCCTCATATCAAGGTTAATCTACCACGTGGCTGGCCAGAGGCATTGCAAGGGCATAGGAAAGGAAGGTGAATGTTCTCTGCCTCCCCACTATAGGTAGGGCCAAGTGTTGTTTCAACCAGCCCTCTGATTGCAAGCCAGTTACTGAAGTTGGGGGGGAGATGTATGTTATGAGCACACTTGATTCTTAATGGCTGAAGTCACAAGAACAAATCATAAACCACTGCATTGTGGGATACTTTCAAAGAGAGGAAAACCTGCCCTCTATCCATGACCCATGGATTGGGATTTCACAGTGAGAGTCTGTATCCTCACAAGAATCCTAGCAACATACAAGTCCTCTATCAGAGTGTGCATGTATGTGCACCTATGCACATGCACACAGACAACCTGTCTAAGGACAGCAATTTTGCTAGAATGATTATAATGGGAGTATAAGAAACTGCCTATCAAGAAACCTGAAATGGTCCTAAATGATGCCCCGGGGGCCATTTCCAATCAAGAAAATGGTGCAGGGGTGAAGCTTAAAGCCTCCTCTCTTTGCATATCACAATCCTGATCTGAATTAGAGAGGCAGAGTGGAATAGTGGTTAGAGTATCACACTAGAATCTGGGAGACCCATGTTTGAATTATTTCTCTTCCTTGGAAACTTGCTGGGTGACCT
>NW_015225765.1:0-872 GCF_001447785.1 Gekko japonicus | reverse complement strand
ACAGTAGTCTCTAGTGTGATTTGTACAGCCCACCTAGGGAGTGGCATCCCTACTTGGGCAGTTATTTTTCTTCTTCTGCTTTTGTTAGTGTCTGAAGCACAATAGATGTCTACATGGTGCTATACGAATCATGTCGTCGTTACTTGCACCGGATCGACTGGGGCCTCATCCTCCCAACAGGTCACCATGGGCGCTACACAAGTGGCCTTCGCTTACAGAATCAAACTTGTAGCATGTGAGAAAAAGCTAATGGTATTTCATTAACCAACTGTAAATAGCAACAGCATAAGCTGGATGGGAAGCTGCTTTCACGGGCCATAAATGCTTAATGTTTATTACCAATAAAAGTCAAAGGAGCATTTAGTAAAGCCGTTTGCCAAACAAACATTAAATACTTTAATGCATTAGCTTCACTGGACAGAATCAGGTTATTTAATTAACAGTGAGTAATTTGCAAGTTTTGTTTTTAATTTACCACAAATGATTTTCTACTTCTTCCGCAACAAACAATCCCAGGAGTACAAAAAACAGAGCAGATGCAATGTTTGTTTGTGTGTCTGTGCACAGAAGGGAATGGAAGGCCAGTGGAGGCAGAAGTTTATTGGAGCGGATGCCACCCATCTGGTTTCCGTGGCCTTCCACCAAGTGGGAAAGGGACAGGGATATTCAAAGTGTTTAGTGTGAACACATTTACAGGGATGGAAACATTTGGGTGGAACTTTTTAGTCAGTTGTTGGAAGGATGCCTGTATCAAAACTGCTCAGTTGTCATTGAATGTCCACATCTTTCCTCTGTGGTTGGCCATGGACATATAACTTCGGACCTAAGCAATGCAACATGGGCCACCATGGTGCTAAGAAGATGGGGCTGTG
>NW_015225764.1:0-872 GCF_001447785.1 Gekko japonicus | reverse complement strand
AAGCAGTTTGGCATGATGCAGTCCCAGATTGGCTATGACATCTTGGCTGAGGACACCATCACTGCCCTTTTGCACAACAACCGCAAATTGCTGGAGAAGCACATCACCAAGACGGAGGTGGAGACTTTTGTGAGTCTGGTGCGCAAAAATCGAGAGCCCAGGTGAGTGTGAGGGAGTTTGCTGAGGGCCACACGACATGTTATGATTTTTAACAGTTATTTCTGGGTTCTCCTGACCTGACTTTGAGTCAGACGCAGATTAGGGATGAGGGAACTTGTTGGGGACCTGGATTTAACTGATTCCATGACATGGGAGAAGAAGGGGCTTCAAGCCTCCCATCACTTTCCCAACCTGAAATGGCCCTGGGAGAATGCTGTTTGCCACACTGGGGAACTGCACGTGTGCTTTCTTTTGTTTCTTAAATGCTTGTTGTGAAAGTTCACAAACTAGTCTACTATGTTAGAAGAAAGTAACTAAAACTGCTTTGAATATAGTAGGGCTAGTCTGGCTGGAGATTGCTGAAAAATAAATGTGGTATTTACATAGGTGAAGGTGCTGATCATGGTCAGTAAGAGGCAGCAGCTACACAGGGCAGTAGTAAGAAGAATCAATGATGTGCCAGTTACTCAGTGTATGGGAGTGGGATCAGCAGAGTGAGCTGCATTGGCCTAGTAGTATCTAGCTGAAATGACTTCCACATTTATTTCTTAGACAAAAAGCTACCAGTAACATAAAGGAATGACTAAAACTTTTCAACATGATTTACTGCTTCATGGTCATTCCCTCCCCCGCCCCCCCCAAAAAAATTCCTGTTTGAGGTGGATTTTTTCCAAAACAATTTTTGGAGAGGTTTTTATTGGGAATTATAGTAT
>NW_015225763.1:0-872 GCF_001447785.1 Gekko japonicus | reverse complement strand
ATATTTTCTCTTTGAGGAGGACTGTGAGAGCTTATCTGGGAAACTGCTGCACAGAGTACGCTCTAAATTGGAATTCTCCTTCATATTAACTAACACAAGCAGGTCACATCTATTACAAGGAAGCTGTGTAGAAAACAACGAAGGTTTTATTTGTTTTCCTGTACTCCCAGCTTCCTCTGTGCAGCTACTCTCTCTTTCAAGTAAATAAAACTGGAGGCTCCTCTATTACATTGTAAAAAAAAAAAGTTGCCAAGAAAAAACCTCAATGTTTTATCGCGGGTTTTATATTCATTACAAACATATATCCCAATACATAAACTGTGGTGCTCTATTATAGTCTAATCCATGCTAGCACATAATGCGCCGGTCTGGGTTTTTTTTTAAACGTGACCGAGAAATTACCGGTTTTATTGTTCCATTGACTTCCTCTTAACCCGGCTCAGGCAATGAAGTTTCTAGCCGGCCACGCTCAGGCGGCCGGGGGAACTGCCAATCGCCTTGATCAGCGAATGGGCGACGTGGGAATTCTCTGCCTCTGTGATCGATGTCGCGAGGCATGTGGCACTGAATAAATCAGGACGCTAAAATTGACTGGTGGCAAAACTAAAGGCTCACAGACCAGAGGGGCCACAGAGATCATTTAGCACCACGCCAACCCACTGCGGAAGTGAGATGCCCATCCCAAGATTCGGCCGGGCGGGGGAGGGGGGGAGGAAGTCGGTATTTTAAGCCAAAGGAAGCGAGTCTCTGAGAATTCTCTGATGAGGAATGTTTGGTGTTCCCATTTCAAGCTACTAACCCAGCCCTTCTCGCTTGGGAAGACTGGTCCCTTCTTCTGTTACTCCTGAAACTAGGGTTGACAGCTCCAGGTT
>NW_015225762.1:0-872 GCF_001447785.1 Gekko japonicus | reverse complement strand
GCACGGAATGCTGTTACCTTCCCACTGTACCCCCTAGGGTACAGGTGAACTAAACTACTCTTCCAGCAGTATTTACATTGACCAGACTCTTAACAGGCTGTCACTTCTCCAAGAAGTCCCGCCTGAAGGCTGGAAAACCCACATTCAGTCCTTTGACACTGCATATCCCCAGGTCAACTGATGATGCAATAACTGAGGCAACACAGGTGATAAATACTCATTTCATTTAACAATAAATGCTTCACTATTGGGAGGGTGCTGGTTGTAAAACCAGATATATTATATATAATATAGTTTGTGATAAGTATGTATAAATGTTTACATGAGTAAGTACTACTTGTGTGAACAACACATCCAAATAAAGGGATTCATAGTTCCTGTCAACAATGCATCAGTGCCTATTTTGCCTCTATTAGACAGCGGATATTTCTCATTGTCATGCATCTTTGACTCTTATAGTGCAAGCATATGTGGTCCTCCCACTATTCTCCTTCTGCCAAGCATTGCCCACATTATAAGTAACTAATTGACAAGTTTATGGGACTTAGCAGATGGGATCCATTTGCCAGGGATGAGACATGGTGAACGCCAGGATTTTTTTCCCCAAAAGAACCCTGCCTGATCAGAACAAGGGCACATCGAGTCCAACGTCCTGTGTCCAACCACAGCCAGCCAGTTACCTCCCACAAACATGGAATGGAAACAGCTGCTTTCCTCTGCCCTCCAGCACATCATATTCAAAGGTATATTACATCAGAACAAAAAAGTTTCACTTGGATATCACGGCCAATAGTGACTTACAGGCATACCCCATATCTGTACCCACCTTTAGAGCCATCTAAGCTAGTGGCCACCAAATGAGAAGGGAGCAC
>NW_015225761.1:0-872 GCF_001447785.1 Gekko japonicus | reverse complement strand
TGCGCTATAATGTCCTTCCAAAATTTCTCCAGAACCGGACATTCTAACCAGCAGTGAAGGTACGTTCCAATGTTAACCAACATTCTCCAACACTCCGGTTTTGCAGATGTGGTTAAGTGAGCTAGTTTCTTAGGAGTCAAGTTCCAGAACGTGAGTATTTTAAAGGTCTGAAGCTTTATATCCATTATGTTGCTTACCTCCACATCTTTGAATAGGAACCAGTGGTCTCCATTTTGTTTTTAAACCATTTTCACAATTTATTTTTACATATTTGCAGACCACTTTGAGGAAGGATAAAGCGTTCGAGCTTTTCCCAAAAACAAAAAACAAAACAAGCCAGTGTGGACAGAACACACCTATGTATTGAGCTGCTAAGGAATAGCTTTCCTTTTTGTTTTACTCCTTTTATTTTTGTCCTTTTTGAATTCCAACTGATCTGATTTCATAATAAACCCATTGTTATCGGTCGGCTTCATTTAGCTCTAAATCTGAAACATCTGCCCCAAGCTGCACGCTTAACGGCTCTGTGGGACTGGTCAATGGATAGTTTGATTTTTATAGGAGGCAGAGACACCACCAAATTCCCAAAGAACCAAAAGACGAGTACGAAGTTTTAGGTATTCATTAACTGTCCATTTGGAATGGGGCCAGCAGATTCCATGTTTCTAGTTATTGTTTTAAGTAAGGGAAGCATTAAGGCTAGCAGTCCGATCAAACTCTATTTGGCCCACGGCCATTCCACGCTACAAAGAGAAGGACCGGAGGAGGAGAGGGAAGGAGAACCGCTCCTGGCCTCTGTACCTACGGCTGCCGCTGCTCCCAGACTGATTTCTCAGGCAGCGAATGGAAACCACAGCCATGGCAGCCCGGGG
>NW_015225760.1:0-872 GCF_001447785.1 Gekko japonicus | reverse complement strand
CTAACTGAGCTTAGAGGGAACACTGATCAAGACCAGTTGAGATTTGAGGATGTATAACACAGACTCTCTGCACATCGTGCCTTTGAGCAAGTAGCAGTCAAGGGCAGATTCATTTCCTGTGTATGCATTCTAGGTGGGATATGGAAAATCTGAACATTTCCGTTAGCACTGATAATCATTTTCAGACCTGTCTAAAAAGTATTGGAGTTAAGACACATGCCTTTATTTAGAGAGTAAAAGCTTTATTATTGTTCGATGAAGGCTTTTATAAACTGGCTTTACTAATTGTTTGAGGCGTTTTGCGTAAGACAATCACAAGTGTAGCCGCCATCAGAGACAAACCAGAGTCATAATGATCAATCAGCACCACCAGCGATACTGAATCAACTCAGGAACAGAAACAGCAGCTTCAGAATGTTCTCAATGAAAGTTGATTAACTGAATCTCAAAAGCGACTTTGTGAACATCGACATGATTGATGAGTGAAAGGGCGCACTAAAGAGAAATGAGGAGAAGCAGGCTTCCTAATTTCACCCAGAAAGCCGTTTCAAAGTGAGGGAGATCCCATTGACCTTACCTGAGTGGAAATGATGAAAGTCATGCCTCGCCATCCATTGATAAAATGGAAATTACAAGCTCATGCAGCCTCAGTTTGCCCCAGAGCCATGTGTGGGAGAAAGAGGAGGCTTAGCTGTTCATATCATACTCTGTTCTGTTAACTGAAACTGACTCCCCTGGTGTGCTCTTAGCATTTAAGGAAGAAAAGAAGTGTCTTTTAAATGTATACGTTTCCCCTGTTTCAAAATGTGAATTAAAAAGCAGAGAGCCTAGTTTCATAGATCAGGGAATCTCCATCGCCTTGAAGTACCAGG
>NW_015225759.1:0-872 GCF_001447785.1 Gekko japonicus | reverse complement strand
CCAATCTCTTCTCTTCTTCTTCTCTGTGTGAAATCACTGGTGTCACTGAAAGACTCCTTCTATTCACACACATCTTCTGCCTTTTGAGTAACCCATCTCTCTCTCCCTGTGATCCTTGTAGAATTCAAACATCAGAGCCTGAAACTAAGGGGCCAACTACACATTATTTTCCCCCAAGTCCTCCCCAGGTCTGCACAATCCACATGCACTTGTGAAGTCCCCACTGGGAACTCAGTTCGCAGGTGTGTGGGGTTGAATCCAGATTGAGACCATGGCTCACGAGGAGGATAAACTTCAGAGAAGCTTCCCAACAGGGAATTTCCCACCCCCCAGTCCCAATCTCCCATCCGTGAGCAATTGAGCAGGAGAAAGAGCAGCCTCTGTAATACTCTAGGAATTTCCCCATGTCTCTATGGTCTTTACCATAGAACATAGGGGAGATTCCTAGAGTGGTACATGGAAGTGACATCACATCCTCCCCAAATTCAACCCTCCCTAGGAACACTCCCAATAAAGTCTCCTGCCATTTGCCTAAGCAGCTTTGGGAATCCTAGCTTCAGCTTTCCCTTCTGTGTCATTTTCTCAACCTGAAAGGGCCCTGAGGGGCAATATTTGCCCCCACATGTACCAATGGGGCACACAAAGTTTCGCCATTGGGACAAATCATATATCCTAGGCCAGGGCCCCTTTGGGGGCAAGGCAATGGTGCAGTGGGGAAGTCACAACTGCACCCCTGCCTGGCATTCCTTGAAGTGGACCCAGGCAACAACCGTGTCATATTTAATTAGGCCCTGAGTGGTTTTCCCTCAGAGTTTTTGGTTTGCCTGATTTTAAATCTGACGAAACTTGTGATGTTCCTTACAGTGGGCTTT
>NW_015225758.1:0-872 GCF_001447785.1 Gekko japonicus | reverse complement strand
TTTTTAAGCCACTTTTGCTGGATCATTCATTGGCCCCATTTTCTTACTTTTATTATGTTATCCTTTTCAGTTATGCCAACCTAGGTATGTAACAAATAAAGTAAACAATGGTGTTAACAATAGTAATCCTGGTCCGCATTATACAGGGCATATGCATATAAATTTAGACACCCATGGGCCCAAACAGGATAGTTACTATCAGAGAGAGAATCTGGGAATTGACTGCATAGGCTGGATCTATACTTGAGTTTTTTGTACATTTACTTTATTGTTATACTTGTGAGTTGGTCTCCTGTCGCTTCAGAGATGGGACAGATGAGCTTCTTGGCCAGGGAAGGAAGGAAGGTCTCTGCCTTAACTGGGTGAACAGTGTCATCTAAACTAGATCATTGTGATCTTGAACATATGTTTGAGATTAGTCTGGTCTGGACATGTAATTCTTAGCCTTCATTTCTAATTCCGGGATGTATTCAGTGTTGAGAATTTACCTGCCTAGATGGCCATATATTGCAAACTCATTCTCTATACTCCAACATTTCTACTTCATTACAATTTATTCATATACTTAAGTCAGCCTTTTCTGTAGCTCATTCTGTATTAATATATCATTATAAAACTATTAATGGTGAAAGATGACCAGTTTAAAAACATTGCTTCATTTTACCATCTCTTTCTTTCTCTAATGTATAAGTTCTGTAAGTTAATATGTAGTTTTAAAGCTTTATTTTCTAAGAAAACAAAACCTTTTTCCCCCTAAAAGGATAACTTAAAGCATGGAGTTGCGGGCACTAATGTGATTCCAGAAGGCTATGATTTTGGTAAGCTATAGATTACTTTTTCTCAAATGCAGACTCTTGAAACATGACAAAAAA
>NW_015225757.1:0-872 GCF_001447785.1 Gekko japonicus | reverse complement strand
GTGACATGAGAAGCCATAACAGAACAAAAACTAAAAAAAACACCCAACCAAACCCTAACATGCCAAACAACGCGCCCGACATTGCTTGGAGGCAAGTATTCTTTGATCAGGCATTCCTCTGCTCCTGTCTGCTGTGATATCCTTTGTCGCTCCTCCGGTGCCGTTGAGTGAAAAGATAAAAAGGCTTGTGACTCAACTCACTTCTAAGCACCGGCAGAGATAAAGTTACCGATTCGATTCTAGGAACAGAAAACGAGGGAGCTTAACGGATAGGCGAGAGCGTCATCTGCCACCCAGAGACCCGGCAACGTTTGCAACACACAGAAAACGGAAACGGAGGCACATCCCCTTATTCCACAGAATCCCCATGCCGTGACCCACAATCCCCCCACTCTTGACAGACCCCAAAGTCTAGCTAGTTAAATATTTGCATTGATTCAGATCCCAGAGAACAAATCTTCTGAGCCTGTGAATGCCCTAAAAACAAAAGCGGGGGTTCTTTTTCGGTTCTGCAGACAAAACTGCCTCCTCCAGACTTCCTAGCTGCCCTCTCTCTGCGCTCCTCCTTGCCCAAACGGTTTGGCTTGCTTTCATCTTGCTGCCGGCCTCTCCCAGCCCCATCCAGCCTCTCCATCTGTTCCCTCTTCACTCTCCTGCTTCAAACAGTGCCCTGCTGGGGCATAGATGCCCCACCTACTTGGCTGATTATGCCGAGTGCCACCTTGAACAGCCGATGTCTTTCCAGCATCCCAAGTAAAGCAGCATAAGCCAGCATCCCAGAATGAAAGTGTCATTTGCATTTCAAATTACCATTTCAAATGGTTTCAGGTGGGGTTGCTAGGCCGCACTTCGAACCTGGTGGGGGACTCCAG
>NW_015225756.1:0-872 GCF_001447785.1 Gekko japonicus | reverse complement strand
CCCCCCCCCCCATGGGCCAACAGAATTGACCCCAGGTAAGTCCAGAGTCTATGCATCCCAGAGTCTCCAGGACCTGCCCTTTAAAAAGTAAAACATTTGCATTGCAGCTTGTGGCTGTTTTTGTACTTGCACAGTCCGTGAATTAAATTTTCGTAAATCCTGGAAAAGCAACACATTTTCCTCTGAGTCATGGTCGAGCATAAGCTTCAAATGTCAAGTACAGAATCACTGGCACTTCATCCCCTCTTTGTGCCTCTGCAGGTGGATACCTTGTTTAAATTAACATTAAATTAACTGTGGGGGGGGTTGTGCATGTGCTGTCAGCAGCATCTGTTTGTGAAGTGATTACAAGAATTGATAGCAAGGTTACATAGGTTCACGAGTAGATACTGGAAGCGCACAGAGATATCTGAGTAGTAATTTGCAACTCAAAAATCTCATATGGATTGCTTTCTTTTAACTATGTGCCTTTTAATAGTTGGTGGTGACAGACAGGCAGTAGAGGAGGAATGTGTCTCTACTATCATTGTTGTGCACAAGCCAAGGGACAGAAAATGAAAGTGAATGACTGAGGTGCCTTGAAAAAGTGCTCTGCCAGAGGCTGTTTAGCTCTTTTTCCTTGGGGGGAAGGGAATTGTGTTTTTCCACATATTGGAGTGAGTCAGCGGGCAGAACCAAAGTTCCTAGCCCTTCAGCCATTGTTCAGTTGGTAATATGGTACTTGTTAAAAAGTAGCTGCCGACTAGAAGATGTATTTGCTTTATTTTCACTGATTAAACCATGGTTAAAATCCTGGTTTGTGAGCAAGAGTCAAAATATTTTAAGTTCCCCAGTTTACTAAAGGGAGGAGGAAGTATGGGATCCTGAGAATA
>NW_015225755.1:0-872 GCF_001447785.1 Gekko japonicus | reverse complement strand
GAGCCACAAGGCCCGAAGGCTGTTCCTGGTGGACCCCCAATTTCTAACAGGAAAGTACCCAGGTGCTCACCTTTTCTGCTTTCTCACCTGCACTACACCACCACAGCCAAGACCAAGCCTCTGCTTAGGCCTTCATATCCACCTGGCAGCCTAAAGCCACCTGCACCCCTTACCAGAAGTCTTCCAAGAAAACATAATTGCCCTTGTTGGATAGGTGCACCCCATCATTTCTATACAAGTCCATCAATCAGACCCGTATGTCAGAGTACATGAAGCCCAAGCCACCCTCCATGGTATTCTGCAGCTGGTGCTTCTCCAGCACAACCATTCAACTTCAGCCAGCTCACTAAGGCCCAACTGTGACCCAATAGGCATCCTCTTAGCCTAGTGAGCGGCCCAAAGCACCATGCTGTGGCTGCAGACGGTGACTTTTCACCTGGTGGCCATCAGCACCTGAAATGAAAACTTGAATTACCTGTCTAACCAACAGCCATTGAACTTTGCATTTCCATATATAAGATTTGTAACTAGACGACCTCCACCAACCTATCCTTTGAATTTCCCCTACTGGGTATCCCATGGCTGCTATGGTGGATACAGCCCGAGTTCTAAAGGAATGCATTCCAAATTGAAGGCCACCAAAACCCAAGGCTTCCAAAGCCCACTTAGTAACTGCCCCAAACTGAAACCACATAAGTGGGGTGTCATAAGTCCCGCTCAAAGCATAAGCCCAGCACAATCACTACCCCTTTCTGTAACTGATCAGTTTTTGAAGTCTAACCCTAATTCAGACCTCAGTGTCAAGCATCTGAACATCCTGAAGGCACAAGGCATGGGCCCGACCCATTGTGGTGGGAGCTGGCCACAAGGTC
>NW_015225754.1:0-872 GCF_001447785.1 Gekko japonicus | reverse complement strand
AGTTATGCCTGCCATAAATGGACAGACAGGTGGATGGAAAAAATGATAGACTGATGGATCCTTATATTATTATAGACTTACAGAATGTAAATTCAGCAAACAAGATGAATGTGTGCATAGCTGTGTTTTCACCATCCATTTTATTAGGCAATCATTTTATTAGTTTCTCTACCAGACCAGAGTGACCCATACACCTAATACCTGTGCCGCATGGCCATTACATTAAATCATTGTTATCAATTTGTTAGAGAACTGAGCTTAATCAATTGTCCAATAAACAAATATTCATGATGCTGCATTCCTAGATCCTCTCGATTCTAGTCCCGTTCCCTCATGCTGTACCTCCCCTGCAGTGGCTGACTCAAAACACAGCTGTATTTTAAAGGACCCTGACTCTACAGTGCGTGCTCACCTATCAACAGTGTTTCAGGGTTCATTCCCATTGTGGTCTTAGAGTTGCATCTCCATCTGTGCCCACCCCATTTCAGATGGGCCTTTCTCTGATTCAGTCTAGAGACTCCTCAGTAAGTCTGGCTAGGTTGGAGGCTGGACATTATTGAGTGGAGTTGGCTTTCTTTCCAAGAGAAGATAAGCCATGACTCAAACCATCCTCAGTTCTAGCTAATTTTAATCTCTTGTATGTGCTGAGATCGGTTCTCTCTGGAGATAGAGTCCTTGTAAAAGTTATGCTTGGAAACTGAAAATGGGCTCTGAGACTGACCCTTTATGAACCTGAGATCAATTCAAGTCCCTTCCTAGAGGCAGTTATGAATGAACTAGTATTCTTAGGAAATCGGATGAGATGCTCCACTGGTTCCAAAAACTACCTGCTAATTTATGAGAGGGAAGTACTGACAATGATGCACACACCA
>NW_015225753.1:0-872 GCF_001447785.1 Gekko japonicus | reverse complement strand
CTTGACCAGGAAGATTGTGCTCTTGAAGCAAAACAATTGAGTGGATTGGCTGGACCTTCACTCAGAGTACTCTTGATTTGTGATTTTGCTTGTTGCTTTGCTTAGAATTGGTCCTGCGATGACTAAATCTTGCTGCACCCCAACTAAAGTTAAATGTTGGGGACAATTCCTATTCAGTTGTTTAGGAAATAAAGGTTGCCATTGCTTTGTGCATATGGTTTAACAGCAAGGGTCCTTTTTGATTTCTGTGGCTTCTACTGATTTGTTACATACACTCCCCCCCATTTCATTCCTCCAGGGTACAGTACACAAGGTCATCTCAATTAACTGTACTACGTATATTAGGCTGGGGGACAGTGACTGGCCCAAGGTTTCCCAGGGGGCTTCATGGCACAATGAAGGATTTGGGCCCATGTCTCCGTGGTCAAACGGGCACACTAACTATATTACAACATGCTTGGAGCTTATAACTTGTATTACAACATGTTAAGGGAGCTTAATTTGGTCATGACATTCTTCTGACTGCCATATTGCAGCCCTGTGTTGTATGCAGGAATGTTGGAATTGAGAGATGACTGGATACTTAAGGGCAGAAGTTAGGCCCATATAGGAACAGCTTTTAGTTGCCTTTAAATGGAAGCAAGATATCTCCTTCTGAAGGAATGCCAGTAACAGTGGCAATAATATAGAGCAAGGAAAGCTGATGCTTGTTATATCAGGAACCCACAGAAGCAACTGTGGTTAATATTTCAGTGGTGTTTGATCCATTTTGTGTAAAAAGGCTGGAGGTGAAAAATAGAGATCTAATGAACATGATTTATACAATCAGGGGGAGACTTTTCTTGTTACTAACACTTAACTGTGATAGTAGA
>NW_015225752.1:0-872 GCF_001447785.1 Gekko japonicus | reverse complement strand
CGATTTCAGTTGGTCTTACTGCCAAATAAGTGTTGCATTTGACTGCAGCTTTAGGATGAGTAACCAGACATCCATTTATAATAACAGGAGTTAAATATGACTTATTTCCTCCCCAGAAGTGAAAAGAAAATACCTCTCAGTTAATTATTTCTTAAATTGCTGATCCCAGATCCTTTTATATTAGTGTCTTGGCAATGACTGCTTTACGCAACGCAACTCAGTATGAATGAAGAGGCAATGTTACTTTTGTTGGCCCTGGGACAGAAAAGTATTGCATTCCTCAAATTTCCGTGGAGTAGAGGGCTCATCATTGCATGGCAAATCAATAAGAACTGTTTTACCATTAAGATTGTACTAAAGAAAACAACTCTTCTTTTATTTATGCAAATCAAATTATGTATAAATGTTTGCAGCAGGTCCTGATTAGTGCCCAGAAATTGATTTTAACGCCAGATCTTTGATCACTCTAAAGCTCTAATAAATAACAATGTTAGCATATACAGAGTGCCTTTTTTCATCATAGAGTATCTACAAGTTCACAAAGATCCTATATTGGGAAGGGTAGGGCTTTCATCCTACGCCTTGTTTCCAACTGCACAATGCCTTTTTCCTCTGTGGAGGCAGTCTTCCATGGATGTATATTCCTCTTGCAATCTGCGGCTGTGTATTTTTCCAGCAATAGGTATTGCCACTCATGAAAGACCAATGTCTTTCAAGAGCTGAAAAGTGTGTAGCACCAAGGAATGTGGTCTACAGCAGAGGGTCAATTCTACAACCAACAAAGAGGAGCACAAAAGATAGAAGGCATCAGATTAGGGTTGCCAGCTCTGGGTTGCAAAGTAGCTGGAGATTTTAGAGGTGGAGCCTGAGGA
>NW_015225751.1:0-872 GCF_001447785.1 Gekko japonicus | reverse complement strand
TAGCTCAGCTTAGAGGGAACACTGCTCGCCATAGCCAAGCTGGAGCCGGTCAGCATTTGTGTGGCGGATCTCACGGGGCACGGAGCGACCTCCGGTAGTAGTAAAGAGCAGAGCCTCTTCTCAGAGGCCTTTTCTTTCCTCCGGAGGCTGCCCGGAGCACTCATACCTCCGGCGCTCAGGAGGAAAGAGAGGTGCGGGGGCGAGGGGGCTGCGATCAATTATTAACGACCACAATTTCCATTTCTACTCCCCTTCCCAGCAAGGCTCTCAGAGTGGCTTGCAAAGAACAGCTGAGAGAGAGCTTTCAGGACAGAGTAGGACTCTGGACCGAAGGATCCACTGGCCATCTTGACGCCATGAAAGTGGGATGGAGCCTCCATCTGCAGAGGAAAGCATACCTGGGGGCACCCTGCCATAGGGGGCACCCTCCAAAGCAGCCGTTTTCTCCAGGGGAACTGAAAAGCAAAGCAAACTCCAGCAGATTCCAGAACCCCTTGTGAAGCAAATGAGTGTAAATGATCGGTGCTAGCAGTACAGGGGGCCCAGGGAAATTCATCCCCACTCCTGTTTATGGAGAGTCAGTCAACTTGCAAAGCTACCCCAGAGCCATGGAGAGAATGCAATTATTGGCAGAAAGTAGAAACACCAAATAAAAACCCACACCAGTCGAATGATCCTGTTTGGTGGGTATATCAGATAACTGTTCTGGCTGGACAACTTCCCTGACACACACACATTATCGTCAGATGCTAAGTCACTCTTCTTTCTTTCTTGTCCCAGCCTCTCTCGCCGCAGATCGGAAGGTTTCCAAGCACACCCAGATGCTTGAAAAAATTTTGTTTGGATTCAGGGCATTTCCAATTATCATGACT
>NW_015225750.1:0-872 GCF_001447785.1 Gekko japonicus | reverse complement strand
AAATCAGGACTTCTGAGTAGACCTGTTTCGGATTGCCCCCAGTAGCTCCCAAACTCTTCTCTGAGAATCTTTGAATAATTTCTTACCTTCCGTCCTTGCCTTGCCTAGAAAGGAACAAATATAAACTTAGAGAAAAATCTAAAGTTATCAATATTTCATTCTAAATTCTAGCATTAACGAAATTTGTTATTAGGCAAATAAGTTGAAAGAAATCTGTATTTAGCACAGAAATCTACATTAAGTTAGTATTTACTACATCATGCAACTGAAATGCAATGAAATTGTCATACCAGAATTCATTCATGCTTCTTCTGATGCCGTGATGTTACTCTGACTCCTGGCTTTAAAGGGTAGTTATCCATCCCCCAAGCTACTAAGCATGCTGTGTGGGTCCTGCTGCTGCTGTGCCAGATGCTCTTAATCTTGCATTCACCTATAAAGGTAGCTTTGGTATGAGAAGGACTGCCCATTAGGAAATTAGGGGAGGATACATTTTCAGGCAGGCCCCATGCTACTTAATAATCATCAGTTCACCCATGCATGACTTGGTTAGTAACTGGCTGTATAGTCTATTCTGTCTGTTAGGATTTATTTTTTAAAATTATTGTACTGACCTCATTTACATCTGAAAAAAGATAAAAAAGGAAGAAGATACACAATTAATTGGCAAATTACAGAACCTTTCTTATTAACAAATATTGTCATTATCAATATTGAAATGCCCAAAGCAGGAAGGGCTCCAATGAAAATGCATTTAAAGCTAATTAAATTTGGATCACTCCAGGACTTTGTTCACATTCAGGTTCAAAAGGCACCTCAAAGTAAAACAGCACTTCAAAGTTCTGGTTTTAAATCATATATTAATTAAAGGC
>NW_015225749.1:0-872 GCF_001447785.1 Gekko japonicus | reverse complement strand
AGGTTACAGAAATATCATTTGCACACTTTCCCCAGTACACCACATACTCTCCATCCCTGGCTCAAGAACCAGAACTGAAGTGACCTAGATCAGAACTAATCAGACGTAGTGACCTGGGTTTAAATCTCTGCTTGGACCATGAAATTCCCTAGATGGCCTGGGGCCAGTCACTCTCCTAACCTAACTCACAAGTCTGCTCTGAGGAAAAAATGGGATACCCCAGCCATGTATATCACTCTTCTTCAAAGAAGAGTGGAATATAAATGGAATGGAGAAAAATTCTTGTCAACCAGCACTGAGAAATGGGGCAGTGCTGAGTTCTCCTCAGCTGGAAGCTTCATTTTTTGTTAAGCTCCCCTCACTTCTGCTGTGTGCATGAATGGGAAGACACATCAAGAGGTAGACACTAAAGGGATGCAGCCAACTTCTTCACTGAATCTCACCCTATCCCCTCCTTACTGCAGTCCACATCCCATATGGCTTTTGTCCATACAACTTCTATGATCCCCACCATAGTCTTTCAGGGTGGTCCTTTTTCTACCAGAAGAAAAGCTGGTAGGATCCCACCCTCTCTCTGTTTTCCAACTTCTCTTGTGTCACTATGATAATCTTGCAGCTGTATCATGCTTCATGAGTGTATGCTTTAGTTTTGCCCATTTGACTTGCATTAGAATTCAGCAACACCTTTGTGGCATACTCTGTTATGATGGGACTAGAGTTCCCTGCCCTATTTCTGCTAAGGTAGACCCGCGCTTTGGTTTCACCAATGGGATCCACTAAGAATCTTTCCACATATGAAGAAACCCTTCTTGTGGGCCATCTTGTTCCCCTCATCTGCCTGCCAATGCTTCAGTTTTGTGGTTTCATTATCA
>NW_015225748.1:0-872 GCF_001447785.1 Gekko japonicus | reverse complement strand
GCCCTGCATCCACTCCTCAATGAATGGTCACAAGTTGCAGAAGTTGGAAACGGTCATTCTCTCTCTCTGAGCTCTACCCACCAATTCTGATTTCATTTTCCTGCCTATGTTGAGCAGCCTTACTCAGGTCCACAGCCCCTTCACCATTTTTCTGAGCCCCTCACAATCTTGTAGCATAACCTCTTGGCAATCGGCTTGTGACTGGGCCATTCCCCTCCCCATGGACTGAAGTAAAGCGTAACTATTTACTCCCCACCACCCTCTGTTCGTGCCCAGGAGACACCAATCTGTTTGCTTCTATGAGCCGTTCTACAAATTTCATGCAAATGTAAAATTGAAGATCAATGGTCCTGATTTGGTTTAAAAATCAATCTGGAATGCATGACGGATGGTAGCTGCAGAAGAAGAGAAGATGCGGGCAGGAGGGGGTATTGAACCCTTTCCCCTCTCCCTCTTCTCTTCTCTGAATCGCCTCCTCAACTGGCTTTACTCTCTCGTGTGCCAAACCCAGCAGGGGAAATTCTGTGGGAGGATGGAGGAATTCAGACTGGGAAAATGACTGGCATGGAAAGCATTAAGCACATCTCCCCATATGACTTTTCCGCTGTTAACGGCAGCCTCCCCAAAGCTGCTTTTCAAACAAGTAAAACAAAACAAAGTGGGTTAATTAACTGGTTGCAGTTACTCATTTGTATGGGCAGTGTGGATCTTGGATCTCAGATTTCATCATTTACTGCCCACACAATCTTAGTTTTGTAGCTGCAAAAGCTAGAATCTCCCCCTACCCCAAAAGCAAAATAAACATCTTAGGATACTGAAGTGTTTCAATAATAGGCCTGTGTAGTTCAGATGCATAACTGCAAAGGTCACAT
>NW_015225747.1:0-872 GCF_001447785.1 Gekko japonicus | reverse complement strand
CTGCGGGCTGGCAGAAACCGGTGATCTCACAGCTGGAGCTGGGCAAATAACTAGAATGAAACTGACCAAGTTAAAATCCATTAGCACACATAGTCACGCTCACACCTGGCTCCTCTCCAACACAACTGTGCAACCTAAAGGTAGAGGTTTGCTAGGGGAGTCTTCCTTCACTGTCCAGGAAAGGGTCGGTTCATTAGCTTAAAGGAGTCATGTTTGAGCCACACATAAGCACTAGAAAATTTGTTTGTCTTGGGGAGCAGCTGGTACAGATTGTGAAATCTTAGCCCTGAAGCCTGGTCATAAAGAACACCAGACAGCTATATATCTAATAAATTTAATCTATCTTTGTCTGTGCTCCTGTATTTAAAAGAAAAGCTTCTGAAGCAGACACATCTAATCATCTTAAACTCAGCTTCTGTTTTGCACAACATACTATATGTATTATATCAACTTCATGTCCTATGAGTTTGTCATTTTTTGACTGTCTTCCTAATGTCATGCTGTGCAGTTCTAAGCAGAATTGCACCCCTCTAAGCACATTGACTTTAGTGGGCTTAGGCTGCTGAAACTCTGTTCAGGATTGCACCATTAGCCAGTGAAATTTGTAAACGCATCTGGCAGATTTTGCTTGGAGTGGAAAACTAGGAGGTATAATATGTACATAACAAACTCAGAAAATGAAATGAGCAATATTCAGAAATATCTTGCATGCAGAAGGTGCCGTATCTAATCTCTGACACCTTTAGTTAAAGGTTCTTAGGTTACAAGGGTTTGGAATAGACTTTTCTCTCCTTGAACTATTACCAGCCAGAGTAGAATGCTAGCCAGATAGACCAATGGAGCAACTCATTATACGATAAGTTTGTATGTTC
>NW_015225746.1:0-872 GCF_001447785.1 Gekko japonicus | reverse complement strand
TTATAATCGTTGTTCAACAACGAAATAGGTCGGTAAGACCCTACCATTTCCGGATCACGATCTTTTTTGTGGATCAAAATTACTTTAGCTAAATTCCAGGTTTTTGGGGTGGGTCCTTTTTCTAAAATTGAGTTAAATAAAGATAGAAGGATGGGAGAAAGGGAAGCAGAGAATGATCTATAAAACTCTGAAGTATATCCATCTACACCTGGGGATTTATTCAGTTTCATGGATTTAACAGCAAGAAGTAATTCAGGTTCGTCAATCGGGTGGTCTAAAAATTCCTTGTGCAGATTGGTCAATATTTTAATGGAATGATTGGATTTAAAAAAGGAATCTACACGTTGAGAAGAGGGATTTATTGAAGAATATGTTTGTAAAAAATTAGAAACAAATTCCTGTGAAATAGCTGAGGAGGATGTTAAGAGTTTACCTGTGGAGTCCCTTATGCATTTGATACCAGAATCTAGTTTCCTTCTTTTGACTCTCCAGGCCAGAAATTTAAGGGCTCGAGGACTGTTATTCCAATAATTTTGTTTGATATAGAGAAGTCGCTTGGAAATTGTGTTAACTTCCAGAGCTTGCAATTTCTGTCGTTCTGTCTCCAACACTTTGTAGATTTTTGAGCTACAAGTTTTTTTGTGTTCAGTTTCTAAAGTGTGTATGGTGTTCAAGAGTTTTTGCTTAAGGGCTTCAGTTTGTTTTTTAATTGTTGCAGAAAGAGAAATAAGTTTGCCCCGTAAAAAGGCTTTATAGGCGTCCCAAACCACATCAATTGGAGTACCATCAATATTATTAAATTTGAAAAATTCTTCGGTGTCCTGCTTGATTTGTGAAAGAACGGCTGGGTTTTTTAATAAAAAGTTATCAAA
>NW_015225745.1:0-872 GCF_001447785.1 Gekko japonicus | reverse complement strand
AAATTTGTTCTTCTGCTTCAGACCAACAAGGCTGGACACATTTGCGATCATTTGAAACTTCTGCCCTCATCATCTCTCATGTTTCGATTCTACTTCCAAAATGGCTGGATTCCCCTTCAGGCGTCAGGCAGGCACGCAAATGTTTTACGAAGCTGGCAGTCCTGAGAATGAGACCGTCTCATCACATGTCTGTGTGGTTACCATACAAACCCAACGGGAATCCCGTTCCCCTCAAAGGCGCAAACATACAAAGGCACATCCATCCCTCACCTCCTTGGCACCTGGTCTGTTCATGTGGCCTTCTTTTTTCTTGGCAAGACCACCAGTCTTCACGTTAGCATTAACGGTGGAAGGGAGGGCCTGCGTGTGGTTGCAGTCCAAGCCTGGGTCCTTAGGTCAAGAAGCAAATCACCTTTTCCCAGGAAAGTGGCAGAGCTTGGAAAATGTCTGGGCACCAAGTCCAAAAGCAGGTTACCAGATAACTTGCCCTCTTTTGGGAAGTGTGCCGAAAGGAAGCAAGCCACGCCACGCCCCTTATAAGGCCGTGCTCTTCGGACCCTCAAGATAGTCTATGCGTGTCTTGTCGAAGCATCTGGCATCCGAAATGGAGTCGCTGCCGGTCTGGTTGCTGTTCCTCCTTGTCTGTTGCGTCCTTCTCACCTTGGGGTGGAAGGGGGCTGCCACCAAAGGCCTCCTCCCTCCTGGGCCCACCCCCCTCCCCCTCCTGGGGAACTTCCTCCAACTGGACCGCAAGAACGTGATCAAGTCCCTCATGAAGGTGAGTCCCAGCCCCTTCCTCTGCGGCCTCTGGGCCTGCAAAATGCCTCGCCGGCAAGCGAGGTCCTCCTGGGCCAAAGACAGGGTTGCCAACT
>NW_015225744.1:0-872 GCF_001447785.1 Gekko japonicus | reverse complement strand
GGACAGACCTTTTAGTCAGTAAGACCATGAAAATCCTTTCACGGATCACGGCCTCCGTCATCGCCAAACCCGAGAATCTCCCGAGCTGCTCAACAGCTCTGCTCATCTTGCTTTCCCAGGTTCTCATCTCCTCCTCTCACAGCCTCCGGCTTCCTTCCAAGGCCGGCGGCTCAACTTTATTTTTACCGACTCTCTCAGGCCCGGGGAGCCAACCGCCTCCTCAGAAGGTGTTATTATCTTCCCAGGATTATTGGCTTATTTGCTCCCCGACACAAAAAAATCCACCATTAGGAGAAATAAAATGTAAAAAGCGATTGTGGCATGAAACCGGGCATCCTGGAGCACAGATTGGCCCGTCGATCGCGCCGCGGCTACTTCTGCTCAAAGAGATATTTCGGTCCGAACAAAAGCTGATTGCAATTTGCCGAACGGCAGCTATGGATCATGGGCCACATCCTACTTAGTCTCCTGTCTGCAAATGGCTCTTGAAAGTGGCTCAGTCGGGGAGGGGGGGCCACGCAAGGACCCAGAGGGAATGACACAACTGCCAGGCGGCACCGGTTGCCTGGATCTCGGCAGGCCGTGTCCAACAGGACTCGCAAGGGCTACTCGAGGATTTAAACCTGCCCGGCTGAGAAATGCATTCGAGCGCATGCTGGTTGCTTGCTTGCTCAACTCCCACGGATATGGCCGCTTCATAAAGATCAGCTCAGAGAGGGATTTTCGAGGACAAACAAGCGGACGTCTGCTCCGGGCTCAAAGCCGCTGCTGAAACGGGAGCGGTGACCTTTGACGGGATGAAGGCGGTGGCCACTCGTACCTCCTGGGAAGGACCTCGAAGCAGAGGGATCACTGAGGGTTGCCGAACTCCC
>NW_015225743.1:0-872 GCF_001447785.1 Gekko japonicus | reverse complement strand
GCGAATTTGCATTGCTCCCGACTGCAACCATTTATATCTGATACCTGCTTCTGTTAGTTGTTGCACAATCGGTTTGAGTTTCCGTCGAATTGCTAGAGCCTCGGCGGAGATGTCCGGAAAGATCTGAATTTCTTTACCCTGGTAAGCAAACCCTCCTTTGGCACGTGCTAGGTCTAAAAGCTTTTTTTTCGTGCGGTTATCGGCAAGTTCGATAATGATATCTCTTGAGGCCCTCGTACGTTGTGCAAACGGAGAGCCAAGTCGGTATGCTTTCAAGATGAGTGGTGCAACTCCTTCTTCGAGTTGTAAAATCGATGAAAGCCAAGATGCAATGAATATTGCTAAATTGGTGCCAGCTTCCACCTTCTCATCAAACCCTCTAAGTTTAATGTTCCTTTCTCTGATTTTATTTTCAAGCACAATAATTTTTTCCTTCGCCCATTTTTCGTGGGCTTCGAGTTGCCGAATTCCTTCTTGGTTTGCAATTCCGTTATCTAAAGCAGCGTCAGCGGTTGTAGCCACTTCCTGCACGGTAAATTGTAGTGCCTGTAGCTGCTCATTCACAGGTTTGAGTAGATCGTGAAAGGTGCTTAAAAGGTCAGCACAGAATGCTTTAAGGCTTGCATGAAATTCTGTAGTTGTAAGTAAGTCTGACGCGGTCACAGTCGTCTCCGATGTTCCGGCGGCCATTTTCTGTTCCTCCAGAAGCCGTCGCGTCGATGGATCGTGTGATTTTCGGCTAATTAAAAAGTCCGTCAGAAGTTTAGACGAGGCTAAAGTGGATTGTTTCGTAGATTTATCAGTTTTGCCCATAACCTGGACCTCTGCTAGATGGCTTGTGCTCGATTTTCAAGGAATTGGGGGAGTCGGCC
>NW_015225742.1:0-872 GCF_001447785.1 Gekko japonicus | reverse complement strand
CACAGTGTGCAGGAAGCAGTCAGATTATTTTATTTATTTATACAGATATATCCTGCTTTTCTCCCCAAGGGGGACTCAAAAGAGTTTATAGAAAAAAACAAGCAACAAAAAAGCTCAGCTCCAGTTCACAGGCTGGGTTTGGATCTAGTGAGTGGACTCACAGGCTATCATGAGGTCTGAGATGTAGGCTAAGAACCAAGGGCCGAGAACTCTTTGGTCCAACAAATGCTTATGTCTCTGGCCAGACCAAGGCTAAAGACCATTAGGGGAGGAGCAACTGAAGCTCAGCCCTGGTCTCCTGGCCCAAAGATGTTCCCAGCCTTCCTACAACAAAATAATTAGTCAGAATGATCAATCATTTGAATACATTATAGTTATTAGTTAATGCCAGCAATTTGTATAGGGTTTCACAGAGAGAGGACAGGAATGTAGGTCCCTGATGTGATCCAGGAATGGAACCCAGAACCGATGCAGTGATTTCCATAGATTTCTGTGGCCCCAGGAAAACGGGCTTGTGAAATGGCTGAGGAGGGAACAAAACTTCATTGGGAGAACTGGACCTGAGGTAGTGGCAGTCACCATATCCTGTGGAAGTGAAATCCACAAGTGACTTGCATGCAACTGGCAGAACTGTTTCCTCTCGCTTGCCCTCAACGATACTGTTTTATTAAGTGATCCTGACTTATGGTATTGCAAGAGAGGGTGACGTTTTTTCTTCTCCCTACCCCTAATAATTTTGTGTGTCATGCCCCACAGCATTTGTTTTCTAACTGAAAAAGTTCCTGGATTTCCTAGAAGGACGATGAACCCCATTGGTCAGGAAATTCAGTTAGACATGCTCAAGCACCCATCTGTTTGGCTCCTGTTGTGAT
>NW_015225741.1:0-873 GCF_001447785.1 Gekko japonicus | reverse complement strand
AGGCTGTACACCCTGTCATCTGAGCTAAGTGTGTTCTTACTGGGGTTTATGTAGTGCTGGGGGGAGGCTGTGACTGGGTCCAGGAGCTGCTAGGGTGGGGTTTGATTGATTGAAGGCTTAGTCTACATCCTAAGCTACTCCAGTTTTTTTGGTGGCATAACTTTACACCAATGTCAGCGGTAGTGCAGGCTGAAGAGGAGTCCAGCACTGCCTATAGCACGTCTCTGGCATCTCGTACACCAAATCTTAGAAGCTAAGAAGTACTGGCTTTGGTCAATATTTGAATGGGAGACTTTAGGAATACCAGATTTGCTACACAAAGGCAGGCAATAGCACCTCTGAAGGTGTCTTGCCTTAAAAATCCTATGGGGTTGCCATAAGTCAGCTGTGACTTGATGGCAAAAAAAAAAAAAAAGCAGTTACACAAGCATGGAGTCTGTGCCTTGCTGATGGGGCTGGCCACCAGTCTATCTTCAGATACACCTCTGTAACTTGGCGACAGGCAGGCATAAATTCAGGATACACCACACCAATACAGGGCTTTCACAACATCCTCAACCCTTTCAGCTCAGGGTTTAGGATTGTACTGTTAACGTTTGAGAAAAATTTTAGACAGTTCTTATTGCATTGTTTGTTGGTTCATAATGTTTTCATTGTGTTCTCTAATTTTGGAGCTCAGTTTATTGCATTTTTGTTGACTGTATTATAAAAATTGTGCAATCTCCCCTGAGTTTCAGCTAGAAAGGTGGACTTTAAATGAAATAACTGAAATAAAATAAATATATGTCTATACAAAGGTGAAATGGGGGGATGTTATTAAATTGCAATATCAGAAAGCCCATTAATGTAAGAGACAGATGTGACACATTATTA
>NW_015225740.1:0-873 GCF_001447785.1 Gekko japonicus | reverse complement strand
AGACGCCCCTTGCTCAGCCCTCACTCCATGAGGGCTGTCCAGGTTCCCCTGACAAACGGGGGACCTGGTAGGGTCCATAGAAAGGACGGGCGGCACGGAGCAAGCCGCACTCCGCCCGTCGCCACACCGCGCCGGCACCACGTTTTACCAAATTGGCAGCAATGTTGAAGAACCACGACTGAACAGATGCTTGTGTCTTCTTCACCAGAACGAAATAGAGTATTCATACTACTCAGCACACCGCAATGCACACACCGGGATAGATTTAGTTCTGATCTCTTCCTCTCTTCATGACCGCCTCCTATTGTCTTCGATCAAGCCATCGCAATGGTCAGATCACGCATGGCTCACTTGCATACTGACCCCATACGATCAAACCCCAACTTTAAGACAATGGTCTTTAAATATATCTTTATCAAATAATCCAAATTTCAGAAACATAATTGAACAAGACATACAGCTTTATTTTAAGGATAACGACAAGGACGACGTATTCCCAACTATTTGTTGGGATGGGATGAAGCCGGTGATGAGAGGCAAAATAATCTCCAAGGACACACACCTAAAAAAACAAAAACAAAAGTTAGAAACAACCACATTGAATAAGATCAAAGAACTAGAATGTCTCCACAAACAAACAGGTTCCAACAAGTTCTTAAAACAACTGAATCTCAAACGAAAAACCCTAGCTATGCTTGAAATGGCCAAAATTGAGAAACAGCTGATCTTCACCAAACAAAAATACTGGTTGAAATCACCCAGAATGCTTAGACTTCTGTCTTACAAAGTCAAGGAACTTAAAATCTCTAGAAGAATCAAAGCCCTCAGAAATACCAAAGGGGAGGTGACCACGAAAACCAATGAAATCTTGAA
>NW_015225739.1:0-873 GCF_001447785.1 Gekko japonicus | reverse complement strand
GGTGTTTCAGTTCCTTTCTACTTTGTTTTAAAGATAAAGGCAATGATTCTTTACCTATTTATTTCGATGCAACTTTTCTTTGCCACTCAAAGCACTTTCCAGTGACAAACATTAATACAGCAAACACTCACACATATCTAACAAGCCATCAAAATGAGATAAAGAGATCAAAACAGCAAAAACACTCATGAAGATCTCTGTGATAGATACTTTCTTTTGTGTCCCCAAAGCACCTGTCCTAACAATGTCCACTTGCCAATGCAGACTCCACCCCAAAGAAGACTCTCAAGAACGTCTGATCATGACCCTTTAGTTTTTATTACCATGTCAGATTTGCATAGAAAACACAGACAAGTCGATTATCTCAGAGGGATGTAAAGATTTATTTTCATATGTGGCCCACGGATTCACTTTTCTAAATTAAAACATCGTCCTTGCCCAACAAAAATGAGGAGTTGATAATCCCTCACAGCCATGTCTTATCCTTGCTTTAATAAACTAAGTAGCTCGTCTCATTCCCGTACACACTTGCTGAACTAGCAATCAGTCACATCACAGTCATAAAATTATGACAAGCTCTGATTTGTAAATGCGGCCAGTTTTACAACTGCTCTGGATCCTGAAAAATGGGGCTGGGAAATGGCTGAAGTATCCACAGAAAACAAGCTATTTATGAAACCATACTCCAGTCTCACAGCGAGTTACTGAAGGGGATTGCCATGGGTCCCTGATGGCGTCTTGGGACAAGCCCAGCCTCCCTACCTTTCCTAAAGCACACCTATAGTTATTCAGATCAGGTGGGGATTAGGGCCATCCTCTTTAATCGTGAAATTTGGTTCGCAAGTGTAGCTTTTCTTGTCTCTGCAAACCGTT
>NW_015225738.1:0-873 GCF_001447785.1 Gekko japonicus | reverse complement strand
CATTGTCTCTGCCTTTGGTGACATTTGTGTATGAATGATAATGTCAGTCACAGAAATGAAAAATAAAAGCTTCAATAAGAAAATCACATACAACAAAAATGAGTCTTAAAGAAATAAAAAGAAAATTCAAGGTGGGGACAGAGTACTCTTGGAAAAATTAATTCAAACCACAAAATATTACAAACCTATCAAGCTGTGTGGTGAGTCACAGCAGGACATAGTCAATTCACCCTTTTTTAGGGCAGGAAAATTGAACGAACAGATAAAACGTCATGCCAAGCCGTATGGTATAAACTTAAAGTCAAAAGAATTCAAACAGCTATGACCAAGCGAGCAGATATTTGATTGCATCCCCATAGATATTTTAAACTTTTTAAAAGTTCAATTTACCATTCATTAAAATCTCTTGCAGAACCATACATTTTAATGGGGCTGGATTACAGTCAAACCTGAAAATGTGATGGATAAATACAACCAACAAATTTGTGTGGGTTTATTTTAATAATAAACAGAAACTCAATGCATAAAGCTCAGCAGTGGTAGAAGACATGTGAATGGTCACCACATTAAACAGTTGGCTGGACACTAGGCTGTGGATTCTATGAATATGTTCTGCTAACAGTGGAACTTTCCTTGAATGTCTTGCTCTGGTAGAAGTGGCATGTTCTGCTAGTGGAAGGTTCCTTGTGCAGGAGGTGATGCTTTACCATTAGTTGAATCTCCATTTCTTTGTTACTACACTCTCTTGTATTTCCCCCCATTTCCCTTTGTTTTATGCAATACAATTTTCTGCATTATTTGACATATAAGTGTGGATCCAGACTAAGCTGGCAATTCCGCTTCTCACTGCAGACCCTGCTCAGGTTGTTACTC
>NW_015225737.1:0-873 GCF_001447785.1 Gekko japonicus | reverse complement strand
TTGTGCCCATCCCTAAATATGAATCTAGTATGCCACCTACAAGAGAGGCAACAGAGCCAAGGAGTTACCTTGTTCTTCTGTAGCAAACGTAAAGCCACATCCAAGGACTTGCCTCGGTTTATGGAGCTGGCAGCTGACATTTTTTCATTAATCCATTTCATTTCTATATTGTGGTAATGGTAGAATTGGTAAAGTTCCACTCTTGCCTGCAGCAGCTGGCCTCTCTCAGCAACAGGCTCCTGGAGAGAGTCATACCTGCAAACCAGATATTAAAACAATGCTGTTTGCCAATGCCGCTTAAGCATAACCAAAACTTTCTTGACATTTCTTATTAAAGTAGCTTCCTTTTAATTTACAATCTGGTATTTATGCACACACTCTTGGTTTGTTTTGTATATCCAGAGTGGAGAAATGTTGAAAAAGAGAGTTTTGTTAGAAATTAACAAAAATAAAATAAAGTGATCAGCAAGTAAGGCCATAGAATGTGATCCCCGATGAGCTAATGAGAGGCAGCTATATTGGAAGGCCAGAAGGCTCCAATGATTCTAGTTGAAAGGTACATCAGAACTATTTTCCTCCATCATTCTTAGACCATGGGTGGTCACCCTATGCCATGAATGCCACAAGTGACAAAGGCAGAAAAAATGTGTCAGTGGCACATCTGAACAGGAGGAGAATCTCTGTTGTCCTGGCTATGGTAAACTGTCATGGCTGGACAACCATTGGCCAGCAGCCAGTGGTGCATCTTCAGACCATAGCACATTGCTGGTTTGCTGAGAAATGCAGTGCTTCCAGCCTTCTGATTCATCTTAAGAGGCCATAAAGACACAGTCCTGAGCATCCATAAGGAAGGCGTGCAGGGCAAAATTAGGA
>NW_015225736.1:0-873 GCF_001447785.1 Gekko japonicus | reverse complement strand
AAAGCATACACCCCGAAAATCTTGTTGGTTTCTCAGGGGTTCCTGGACTCGAAGCCGGCTACACAACAACAGACTCACTCGTCCCCTGATCCTTCCCTCCCTCCATGCAAATACAGACAAACGTCTATTAAAGCTGCTTCCAGCCAAGTCAAATCCTTGGCCCGCTTAGCCCTGCATGGTCTACTCTGAGCAGAAGCAACTAGCTAGGGTCTTGAGCACAGTAAGAATAATAACTTGACCCCCTCCCCCAATTCAGGCACCCTCCCTTTTGGGCTAACCCAAGGCCCTTAAATGCAGCTTGTAACACAGAACAGTAAAGCCAATTTTTACAGTAAGGTCGCTGGATTTTCTGCACCCTAGATCCCATAATCCCCGGGGTTGCATGAAGTATTCGCACTCAACACCTGTACATCCTGCTCATCGTATTTTGAGAAGCAGAGAATTATGCTGAGCACCGAAGCATGCTCCCCTTGGCTCTTCTGGTGCGTTCAGGGTGAAAAATACAAATGGCACCCCTCCCCGCAACACACTCTTGTGAATTGGGAAGGGCTCCCGCACGGGCCCTGTGGAGACAAACTGCACAAACAAACGGCACAAACCAAAGTGGCATAACCTGTTCACTCCAATGGGACCCTCACAGGCGAACTTCCTGATGGACGGTGCCCGCAATGAGTCAACATCAGCCTCTCCCCTTAGCCAGCAGCTTTGCTTTGCTCCTGGGGGGGCTGCAGGACGATTCCTCTAAGCAAGACCCTGGACCACAGGAAGCCAGCCTGCCGGCCTCTTGGCATCCGGCCCCTGGCGGAGGCCACTCCAGATGCGTAGGGACCGGAGGCCACTCCAGATGCGTAGGGACCACCCTAGGATTCTTCC
>NW_015225735.1:0-873 GCF_001447785.1 Gekko japonicus | reverse complement strand
TAATGCTCCGTGTGACCACAGCCCTAGTTGAACAGGCTGTCCCCATACCCCCACCCCCGATCTGAATAGCTGCCTTTTGCAAAATAATCAACCCAACTGTGTCCTGTTTCTCCTTGTCTCTGGTTTTATTCCTGTGAAGTACTCCATGTGGTGCCCTCCCTACAGTGCCACCCTATGTGGTCACCTCTAATCATCAGCTGCTGAGAACACAGTGCAACCCAGTAGGGTCCAGAGAAGGGGGTGGAGAGAAGAAAGCCCATTTTTAACCCTTTTAATTTGTGGCTGCATGTGGGGACGTGATTCAGTTGCAACTCTGTGTGTGTGTCCAAAACAATTAGTCACCAGTCTACCAGCCATACTGGTTGGAAGAACCTGCATGGCTTATTTCGAACAAAGACTTTAACTTCATTTTTCTCATCATGGCAAATGGCTGTGTTGTGAAGCCTCTCCTTTCCTTCAAGAAACATCTTTTTAAAAAATAAAATAAAATCCCAGAGCTCTGGCTGACTGTGCTTTCTAAGAGCAATCAAAGTGGCTTCAAACAACCCTGTCTGGGACATAAGCCAAGGAATATTGCCAGGCTCTGCACTTTCCTTTGCCACAAAATAGCTTGCATTCATGGCTTTGAAGATCAGAGGTAGCTAAGTCCAACTGACACCTGACAGACCTCTAGCGGCACAGGAGAACATACTTTGGAGAAAGTAATGCTGCCTACTCAGCAGCTCTAATTTTGTTTTAAATCACAGCCACACCTGGAGGTGAAAGTAAGTTTCTTACTAATACAGACTCTCTTGGAAGGTTTGAAGCAGGAGGTACCTTTCAGGCCACTTTCTTACTGGAACACCCTACCAGCCCATGGCCCATTTTAGAAAG
>NW_015225734.1:0-873 GCF_001447785.1 Gekko japonicus | reverse complement strand
CAGTGTAGACACTGCTGGATGGCAGCTTATCCGTCTGTCTCGATGCACCCCAGATCTTTACATCAGAGCCCATCAATTTGAGCAAAAGGGGGGGGCAGGCTCTCGGATGGCAAAAGTTTTGTAAATTGGAGTGTAGTTAGTTTTACATGAGAATTATATCCCATTTGATATACAGGATGTCAGTAGTGAGCTCCTTGTATTTTCTAATCTAACACGTATTAACTAAAAGCTTTCATGTACAGCATTCTTAATTATCAAGAGTCATTAGCCAGATGTCTTTTTAATGAGTTAGATTAATCTACAGACAGGTCACTAAAAGGAGTTTAATCAGTTTACCTTGTAACAAACGAGATGAGTGGTGTTCTTCCCTGAGCCATTTGCTTCTTCCCTGGCCGAGGTCCTGTTATGAATTTTTTACAAGTAGAGATTTGATTCATGTTCTCACCATGAGGTTTGATAGGTTGCTTAATAATTAATCCTTTGTCCCATTCCAGAAGGCAGCTTTCACTAAACAAAGAGAGAAAGTCTATTTTACAGCGGAAAACCTCTCAAGTTGTCAATAAAATCTTTATTTGCCATAACAAACTATGGTTTAAAGGATGGAAAGGGTTTTTTTAAAAATCAAACCAAGGCTTCCTTTCAAAGGTAATTGGAAAGAGCCAGTAATACTTTCTACTCTTACAGTCACAGTTTTTTTTTCCATTTAATTTTGATATTTTGCTTAAAATATTGAAAATACTCAGGTAGTGGCAGAGGGTTGGATTCATCAGTTCCCTTTTGTTAAGTAAGGACCATGTCATCCTGTTGAGATGCTTGGAGGTAGAAGTAGGAATTAAGGGATACATTTTGGATTGGTTTAAATTGTTCCTTATG
>NW_015225733.1:0-873 GCF_001447785.1 Gekko japonicus | reverse complement strand
ATCTATGGCACTTTATATGGTATTTTTCCGTGTGGGGTTATTTCCATCAGGGCATTTTTCCATGTGGGCTTTTTTCCTAGAACCATCAGCCCAGGTCCTCCCTGGGCTCCATCCCTTAGTGGTTTGATTATTTCCTCATGTTTGGTAGATTTGGTAGCTTTTTTCCTATTAATCATAAATATTTATTTACATTGAAGTTTCTAGTCTAGATGCTTCTTCATTGAAATTTTTAGTTATGATGTTTTGAAATAGATTTTGAGGCCGAAGGGAAGAAATATTTTATATGGCATAATTTCTGGGGAATGTTTATCTTGTATTAAGCATAACTGCAGTCCAATCCAATGCATACTGATTTAGGAATAAATTCCATTTAAATCAATTGGATTACATCTGAATAAATAAGCATAGGATGGTGCTGTATTTCACTCTGTTTTTTTAATATTTAGTGTTTCTTTCTAAATGTTCCATTTGAAATAAGGATGAGATGCTTTGAAAATTAATAAAGTTCATACACCAGGAACTTCAGTTTTGTGCATATGCTATATCATTATAATTATCAATGTTGGTTTCATCAACAAACTAAACATTAATCTATTATTACATTTTATGCTTCCCTTCCTCCAAACAGCTCAGGGGATGTGGCATGATTTTGCCCTCCTCAGTTTTGTCCTTGCAGCAACCTCAGTGGTAGGTTAGGTTGAGAGAGAATGACATTACCAAATACATTTCATGGTGAATAGGGATTTGAACCTGGATCTCTCCAGTTTTACTCCAGCTTTCTAGCCACTTCACCACAGTCAGTTAATATTGGTAGGTATATTTCAAGTTTCAGTTCTTATAGCAAATTTGCAGTTTCTTTGCATAGTATGCCTT
>NW_015225732.1:0-873 GCF_001447785.1 Gekko japonicus | reverse complement strand
ACTATACCACACTTGCATGAATGTTTAAACTCATATCAGAGACCCTCTTGTATATGTCCCCATGTCTACAGGTGAAATGGATCAAGGCCTTTTCTACAGAGGCACCATGTCTATGAACCTTCCTCCAGGTCACTATTCATCCAGCACTTTCACTGCTAAATTTTAGGAACCAGGTGAAACATTTTTATTCTCCCAGGATTTTAGTGATTAACTTTTTGAGGTTTTCTGTGTGCACATGCAGTTAGCTTTAGAAGTTTTAATGATTTAATCACATTTTTAAAATCTGATATAAAATCATATTTTTTTGGTATTTTGATATTATCTTCTTTTAAACTGGCCTTTAAAAAATTAACTACTGCTGCTTTTATTGTTACCAGTTCTGGTGTTATAGTTTTTAATTAATTGTGAAATATTAGCTTTTCCTCATTGTTTTGAACCCCATTTTTATGAAGACATATATAAATAATTAAAACAACTCATTAATAAAGGTAAAACATTCAGCATGCTGTTAGGAATGTTTAGTCAGAAGTTAAGTCCACAAAGATGAAAGAGATTTATCCCCCAGAAACTGAATACAGGATTGTAGTTCTAGCCTAATACAATGTAAAGAACACCAAAATAAGAAATACAGATGCAGTTCATAGAGTGAGACTACATGTGACAACCTATGTTTCCTAAGGTGGATCTGCCCTAATCATATATAATATAAAATGAGGGGTGAAACACAAATTTTAAAAAGTGTACAGATGGATGATGAGTCATCTTGCTTCCTCAAAGTTCCTTTCTTCCAAGCACTTTTCTCCTAGGTAAACTCATTTCCAGCTAAAAGAATAGTGCTTGTAAAAACAGAGACCATAGGGGGTAAATCATGCT
>NW_015225731.1:0-873 GCF_001447785.1 Gekko japonicus | reverse complement strand
GTGCTGATGGGCTCTTGGAATGTGGGGCTTTTCCCATTCCTGCACAACAAATCTGGTTTTTTTGTTCTTGCAGAGACTGACAGTTTGCCTGGAGGAATCTATTTATATTCATAACATTAAGGACATGAAGCTGCTGAAAACGATCCTGGACACCCCTCTGAACACAAAAGGTAAGGGTCCAAGTTCGTCAGAGGGAGAAGTTGAGAGGAATGTCCCTAGTACAGGAGATCTGAATGCTCACTAGAAGGATTATATGCTAAGAAGGGACCTCTCCCCACTTCTGCAGTGTCAGTGGGTAACTGTGATGCTGTGTCAAAGCCCGCAGGATGCGTTCTTTTAATGGACAAGACTTCCTCTCACTTTTTAAAAAATAACCAGAGGAGAGGGCTCCTGCAGCTTTCTGCTTTGAGAAGTAAATTTTCCTTACCTCTGAGTCAGTAAACAGATATGTTACTCCTGTAAACAGACAACCAGGAGAAGAGAAATTTAGGGCAAGTTGAATTCCAAAGAAATGCTTTTCCTCATGTTGTTTTAATAGAGTCGATTTTAAAAAAGAAAGCTTTTCTCTGTCTGGCTGACATTATCATTTCCAGTTTACATGCCCTTAGCCAGCTGAATGAGAGTGTGTCTTCCTTATATCCTTCTCTGTTCCATATATTCAGTGAGATGGCAATAACCTCAAGACCATTCTGACAATGGAAACCCTGCCATCGGTACCTGGCACGTGGTCTCTTGTCTGTGCCATGAAGTACAGTGCCTGCTGTGCCTCACCAGCTTCAGCTTTCATGTGCCAGTTTGTGCTGCTGGTGGTGCTGTGCTGGAACGTGTGCAGATGAAGCTGTCTGGTTGAATGAACTGCCAGCAATTGCTTGC
>NW_015225730.1:0-873 GCF_001447785.1 Gekko japonicus | reverse complement strand
CTCTGGGGCCGATTCCGCACTAACGGTTTACTCTCCTTTCCCCCCGGGGTCTAAGTGATCCGATTCTATGCGGGCATTTCCGCATTACGGGATCTTACCCGGGTTTGTTCCAGGTGTTCATTTCCGCATGTTGTCTTGCTCCAGACCGAATGGTCCCTCCCCTCCTTTTTTTTTTGAACGGAGGCGGGGTTGCATTGTAATGTACCGCTCACCAGCGTGATCTATGCATACATGTGTGGGTGCATTGTAACGTATCCACCCACCCCATAAAACCAAATTTGTGCATGCATGGTCACGTCACAAAGCTACTGGCTGGCGATTGGCCGCTTAGAATTTTGAATTTAAATCCCAGGGAAAATGGGATGAAGTATAAATGGAAGTAAAGGGGAGGGAAGGAACAGAGAGGGGCATTTGCTCCCCTTTCCCCCCGGGAAACATGTGCCCCAAGGAGCAGGGGGGGGATTGCAGCCAGTAAGGGGGAGGGAGAGGCAGAGATGCGACTCATCTTGCCCCTGCAAAATGGCACGCACTACAGTCCCTGGGTTAACCACACCAAATTAGTGTCCACCATTAAAGGAACTTCTTAGCAATGGGCCTGTTTGTATAGAAATGGGAAATGGGAAAACAGCATGCAGACATGTAAAAGGCCATCTAAACGCCAGTCGATGATGGCCCATTATTACATTGCAATGCAAAATGGGGGGGGGACCTCCACGTGTGCCAAGGGAGGGGGGTTGCAGGCGGGAAGGGGACAGGGGAGAAAAAAGCAGAGGGGCATTGAAATTGTGTTGATAGGTGGGAAGGGGAGGAAGATGAGTGAAGGGGAGGAAAAGAAGTGGTGGAACGTTAAAGGGGTGGAGCGAGGACAGCCGC
>NW_015225729.1:0-873 GCF_001447785.1 Gekko japonicus | reverse complement strand
CTGCTTGGCTTCCAAGATCGGATGAGATCCAGATCTGATCTGGCTGGCATGGGCTGTCCAGGATATATGCCAGTAAAAAACTGGCAGGGAGGACTTTTGTGGAGGTCTAGGAGCAGATCAGTGGCTGGGAGCCAGGTCTCCTGGGTCCCTTTGCCCGTGTAATGGCCTCTTTTGCCGTACTTTTTAATCTTGGTGTTTTTTTTAAAATCTCCCCAGGACAGTTCTGGTCTTAAGCTCTGGAAACGGCGTTGGTTTGTCCTTTCGAATTACTGCCTCTTCTATTATCGAGGTAATTTAGGCTTCCTCCCCCCCCCTTGTGGTTCCTTTTTAGGCTTCTCGCAGAAATATGCACTATAAGACATGAATAACATTTTGCTAGTTTTCAAAGGGCCGCAGGTCTCTAGTTTCCTTCCTAGAGGGAGGGTTTGTGAGTGGCAGGTTTAACAATGATGCCTGGGTCAGCCCTCCCTGTTCTGTGGACAGTTTTGGTCCTTGCTTTTGGGGGGTAACTGTCCCTGGAGTGTTGAAGAAGACCCTGAGAAAAGATGTCCCGTGGGGCTGATTCTCTTTAGGCACACCTCAGGATAAAGCATCGAGTCTAAAGAGAGGGCGTCTGAACTCAGGTGTGCTTCTATTCACTCTTTGAGAGTTTTATTGATGGGTTTGGGAGCAGGAAGAGCTAAGGGCAGCCATACCTGGAAGCAGGGCTGGAGTGACTGTCCTTCAGCCCAGGGTCAGTGGTCGGTGCTGAGCAGCTCAGGGAAGATGGCCAGGCCCACTAGTCTTTATAGCAGACCTAGCCAGCGTTAGAGCTGCCACCTGTCCAGGAGAAAAAACTGTCCCTTTGATAGAGGCTGAATGTGTGGAAATGGG
>NW_015225728.1:0-873 GCF_001447785.1 Gekko japonicus | reverse complement strand
ATTTAAAAAGGGTAGGAAGGACACTACCTTATGTGATTGAGCCTAAAGACATGAAACATTGTTTATGGGTTTGTCCTGGATCTTGTGGATTAAATGTTTGCTGCCTGGGAGTTCCACATATGGAAGTTAATTCCCAGGGAAGTGGTGGCCTGAGATGGATCGGGACCATGGCATATAAGAGAGGAGTCCAGTGTTCCTCCTATACCATTTTCCTGATTTGAAACAGGGCAAATAGCAGCTCCTCAGGGCTGTCACAGTTCTGGGGGGAAAACACAGGTTGGGGGAAAGCTCAAGTTCCCTCTCCTCATGGGTCATAGTCCTGATCTGAATTGGGCCCCCACACACCTGAGAATGAGATACAAGCACGGAACTCCAAGCACACATCTGGTCCAAAGGACTGAGGACCAGACAGAAAACATGTATTGTGAAGTTAGGCCCTCAGTACCCTGGTGTGAGCATGATCCCCTTCATATTTCAACATTGTCCCGAAGTGCAGCACTCTACTGTTCTTCACAGGAATCAAGGGGAACCATACGTACAGTGCACCTGGAGAAACTGTGTGTGTGTGTGAAGGTTAAACCTGCTCACTCTCCTTGGTGACCTCATAGGGGTCAGGTCTGCTCTGCCTTCTCCTGGGTTCCTACATACCCTCATCCAGGTTGCTGAGAGGGTAGGAAAGAACATACGTTCCCAGGAATGCAATCATGAACTAACAGTGTTTACTGTAAAGCTAACATATATGTGTTAGGATTGTTTCTCCATCAGTGGCTACCTCTCTGGATAATTGTGTCATGTTTGAACTCTAGGCACATATGGTCCCAATGTAGAATTGCATCTTAAATACAAGACTTTTCAGACTGCCTATGTATTCCA
>NW_015225727.1:0-873 GCF_001447785.1 Gekko japonicus | reverse complement strand
TTTTCTACGAAATGACCCCTGGTGACAACTGAGTCCCAACAGTTTGGTTGTAGCACTCTACCAGCATACTGAGTATATTAAACTAACAGTCTACGGAAGGTGGCGGACTCTTGGTGGAAAACAAAGTGCCTTCATTGGCAGCCTTCACAAGGGGTTTGCTGTCTGCTGACTGTCAAAGATCTTACAGTCGCAAGTCCTTACAGGACTCACATCTGCTTATCCATCTCCGACTGACTTAAGAGATTGTGTCGCCTTCATCTCAAATCCTGAGTCAGTCTCCAAGATTGACGTGTGTGTCACTACCAGACTTATCTTTGACAACATGCTCTGCTCAAGACTGACTCCACAGCTGCACGGAAAGATTCATCTGGCACAGAATGAACCTGTCTGACTTTTTACATGGACGTGTCGTGTTCCAAACTGACTGCTGATCCCTGATGATGTCCAAGGCTTCCCATAGCCCTCTCTCGGAGACGTTTGAACATTCAGCATCCTCAGGTTGTCACTTTCCCCTTCGGCTTCTGTTAGCCGTAAGGCCTGAAGACTGTGCCAAATAAGAACTCAGGCCACTTCTGCAATATTCCTTATCCCGGTTTTGTCCCCAAATTCTGAAGTTCAGAACTGGAACTACTAATAGCGGAATCTCTGATTTTCAAATTTTGCACTGACTACTTGGCATGAAAGTTTGCTGCAGCTTTCGAATCTTCCCATTAATCTGCAGCTTTTTGCTCCTCAAGAGTCCTAATTATTTGTGAGCGTTAACGAAAAACACTGCAGAAGGATAAGCTTGATGTGATTGTACATTTGGTGGTGTCAAGATGCCTTCTGTGTGGGGTCTTACCAAGGTACAAGATTGGTAATAATATTTATTTA
>NW_015225726.1:0-873 GCF_001447785.1 Gekko japonicus | reverse complement strand
GAGTAGAGTAGCAAGCCATGCAAATACACAGTCTCCTGGATGCAGTTTCAAATGCAGATTCATACACAGTATCCTTTGGTATTCTGTCAGCTGAAGATAGCTGATAAATATGTATGGATTTTTAAAGTGGAAAAGAGTAAGACAAATATTAGAATGTATTTTAGGATGTTTTCCCCCCTTCAGATTTGCAAACTGAGCCCTATGGTGAACTCTACTGCAACTACAAGATGAGGGGGATAGGAAGAAAATGTCAAAACCAGAGTGGAAAATGCCATTCTGTAACTCAGTGGTAGGCCACACGCCTTGACACAAATTCCACGGTATCTAACATGCTGTAGTTAGAATGGGAAAACATAGAAAGACAGCAAAATGAATGGAAGGTGAGCTTTAAGAGATTAATGCTGCACTTTAAACACCAAATCGAAAAGAGAGCCGTACTGACATTTGATCGACACACAAGAGCAGGGGGGCTCCTGAAGAGCTGTTGTATTTGTTTGAAAAGGAAAATGGAAAAGAACCGCTTCTTTGCACAAATACTCAATCATCTTTGAGGACAGAATGGGTCACCTTTGGGTCTCCATTTAAAAAAGAAGAAGAAGCAAATCAGAAGAACGATGGGACCAGACCGTTAATGGCAACTTCAGGAAACAGTCAACTTCATATTGAGGACAAACTCATGATCTTCATTTGGGTGTGAAATTAAAACGTCATAAAGAAATTGGTTTTCCTTGCATGAGAGTTCTTAGTCTGAAAATTAGTGTCTTGTTCTTTCCCCTGATGGTTTATTTTTCAGTATTGTTTAGGCCTGACGGTTTTTATATTTATCATAGAAATACAGTCTATTATACCTAAAGTAACCTCAATGGGCATTCC
>NW_015225725.1:0-873 GCF_001447785.1 Gekko japonicus | reverse complement strand
ATGTCTGATTTGACAAATCATCACTTTTCCTTCTGTCCCGAGCGGCGCCTCCCCAGAGAGGGCTGCCACCGCTCGGGACTCTGGTACCCCCGACACCCTGCCCCCCTAACTTTCTGGGCACTTACAGGAAGGCAGGGGCAGTCGACCCTGATGCCGCCAAGTCTCCCGGGCCCCAGAAAGCCGACAACATACCCGCTGGATGCCAACGCCCCAGACAAGCGGTTGACCAGGGGGAAGGAAGCCTCCAGAAGGAAAGAGGGAGCTGTGCCAGGCCAGCCGCCCAGCGCAAGAGCTTGCCCACAGCCCAGAGCAGCTTGGAGAGGGAGAAGTGTGGAGCCTACCCAACCGGCAGGCTGAGAGCCAGCGAACAGAGGAGATGTCATGACCACGGCTCAGTGTCTCAGCATATGAGGAGTGTGTGGGGCCCTGGGGGAGGGAGGTGGTTGGAGCACAGGGGAGGGTGGGTGACATGAGGCAGGAATAAAAGAGGACCAATAGCAGAGGCTGGGGAGGATGTGGCACAGGCGACAGGCAAGCAGACAAGGGGAGAGAGAGGGATTTTTTCTGACCTGCCAAGGGAGAAAAGAGGGTGGTGACGTAACCTCTTCCTCTCCTACAAGTCTGAGGCCTCTGCGGTTCCTCCGAGAGGTGGGGCACGGTGGCGGACAGCTGACAGCTAGATGACTCAAGTGACAGTGATGAGGAGTCATCAAGCTCGTGTGACACTTTCCTGTTGTTATTGTGTAGGTAATAAAGCGGGAGAATTCTGACTGCTGTAGAAAGTCTTTGCTCATGTTTATACAACAAAACCAAAAACAGAGTAGATTAGCAGTAGAAAACTACAATTTTCATCAAAATGCACTATGTTCCTGT
>NW_015225724.1:0-873 GCF_001447785.1 Gekko japonicus | reverse complement strand
TATTGTTGAACTTTCCCCGTGTGTGTGTGTGGGGGGGTCGTGAGGCTTGCGGCTTCTAATAAGCCTTTCGGTCGACGACTGTAAAACCTGCCTTCCGCCCTCTCTCCTTCTGTGTTGTCGTTTGCCGCCGAATGCCGTCCCCATCAGGGATTCGTCGGAAGGGAGCAAACGGAGGCCGAGGAAGGAAGGGAACGATTACAAGATGATGCAGAACAGAAGGAACGTGTACGCGGTCCAGAATAACACAGGTAACGCCCACGCTGGTCTCCTAGATACCGTTGATTGGCAGGTGTGCCTCGTGGGCTTGCATTACCTGGTAACGGGCGGGCTGGGTCTCTGGGTCTGGAACCAGAGATTCCCCAGGAATGGATCTCGAACAGAAGCTGGTTCCTGGTGCACAGCAAGTGGATAGACGTTGCAGAGGGTCACATATGATTTCTGAAGGAATCACAAGACAAAACGCTGTACATTAATTAGAGGTAAAGGAAGAGGCTGGCCTCAGGCTTACCATCTAGCAGACAAACACAGCTAGGCAAAGGGCATTGATCTGGAAGGGCAGCGGAGGGTGGCCACATCGCAGGGGAAAGTGTGAGGAATCTTTGAATACTGTTTAAAAATCTAAGTCGGTGGCGCTGTTCTAATATGGAAGAGGCAGGGCGTCCCAGAGATCAGAGCTATAGAGAGAAGTGGTTTGGTATGAAGAGAAGTAAAGAGCAAGAAGGAGTTGCAAGACCTCGGGGGCCCAGTGTTGCAGGGAATGTCTGGAGTTCTGAGAACGGTAAGTGGGTGCCGCCACAAAATGGCTGCCGTGAACTGTTAGAATGTTGGGAAGTCATAAGCCAAGCCCTGACCTGGGTGGCTCCGGCTAGCCCG
>NW_015225723.1:0-873 GCF_001447785.1 Gekko japonicus | reverse complement strand
GGTCCTGACCCACAAGTTGGGAAACACTGTTCTCTACCAAGCTGCAGTGGGTGTAGATCCTGGCTGGTGCTTGGAATGGGCTGGAGCCCCTTTGCTGAGGGACAGCTAATTCTTTGGAGGTTTCTTGGCCCAACCCATATGGTTCCCGTTCAGGGTTCCAGCTCTCTCCAGTGTGCTGATAAATAAAGAGTGACATTCTGCTGAGCACAACGGGCTTAAAAGCAGCATTTCCTGGCGAATCAAATATAAATGAGTCCCTCCACGGCACAGGGAAAAAAATGCTGCAGATGACACAGCATGTTTGTATGCCTCGTTTCCAAAATTCTGAAGCCCCAAAGTGGGAGACCTACAGTGTTATTCAAGAAACGCCATTATGAATCCTTGCTTCTGGTGGAAAATATAATGTTGACTTGCTCCAGAGGTTGCTTTTGTCTACTTGTCCCAAGACTGGGGTTGGGGGAAAAACATGTCCCCTTGATGCCCAGATGAGAACATTTTCGTCTGTATTGCATTGTACTTGTGGCAGCCAAGCTTTCAGAATGTCTAGCTGTAAGCAAATGTCATGGCATGGAACGTACATAAACATTCCAGGTGTTCAGGAAACAAAGCTCAGCTTCTGTGAGGTAAGGGACCACTGTCAGTTCTTCAGAATAGGGTGGACTGAGAGTGGGAAGTGGTCGCAAGAGGTACAGAAGCTCTACTGGGAAGCTGAAGGAAGGGGGCATATTTATCAAGAAAAGAGGGACTTGGAAGGAGGAAGACAGATGTGAAAGAGGTTTGAAGAAACATGCAAAGAAGATGGGGGAAACTGTGGTAAAAAGGGTTTAAGCTCTGCAGTGCTTAAGCTTGGGAGAAGGATAGGAAATTATGGGC
>NW_015225722.1:0-873 GCF_001447785.1 Gekko japonicus | reverse complement strand
TTGAGCCACCGCAGCTCCTTTTAAAGGTAAGTACCTATTCCCTAAGCACTTGGAATCCCTAGAAAGGCACATGAAAGAGCGTATGTGAGAGCCGTAAAAGGGGCAAAAAAGGGATATGAAAATGAGGTTAAACTGGTTCAGTAGCAGCTCTGGGGGCAGGATTGGCTTAAATTTAGATACTTGAGCACAGATCAGTAAATCGATACTTAATTTGTCCTCCCACAGCGATAGTTTACATTGTAATCTACCAGATATCAGGCTTGAAATAGCCATCTTTACCATCTCACACCCACAGACCAGCCTTAAAAGGGAAGTCAGACATTCTTTCTACGAAATTGCACTCCTCGAGGACATATTTCTGAAACAATAACAGTCGCTAATCCAGTACAGACACACGCACTCAAAAATATTTATCTGGTTCCTTGCTAGAAGGACAATTCTTAAATGGCTTGGCTTGCAGAGCCTTAACATATTGTCCCCATTTCTTTTTGGAGGACGAGATTCCTTTGAACGTGCCAGTTATTCCTCTTTTATCTGCCTCTGGGCTCTGCTCCTGAATTTTCGCACATCAAGCAAAACAGATGGGACTCCATCAGAAGCAGCAAAATTAACTGACCAGGATGAAAAGGTCATAAGTGTGTGTGTGGGGGAAGGTATTTATAATGCTGATACACTGTTGGAAATCATTCCTATAAAAACAGATATCGCCAAATGAGCACTTGCGCCATTCCTTCGACATTGCCAAAAGGTACCGGGCAAAAGCTTTGATCATGAAAACAAAACAAATCTTATGAGTGGAATTCTTTTCATACTGCAGTCCTCTGCGTCCCATTTGCAACACAGAGATGTTGCATGCATCCTTAAGATGACTAA
>NW_015225721.1:0-873 GCF_001447785.1 Gekko japonicus | reverse complement strand
GAAGTAAATAAATAAAAATAGTTAACAAAGATCACTGGACTGGAACATCTAAACACAGAAACAACTTCTGTCTTGGGGAAAGGACTGTGACATAAGCCATGTCACACGAGATTTTTGGTGTGGTTTATTGTAATTTCTATTTAGAGTGTATTTTATTGTAAGACACTGTGGGTCCCAATTTGCCATAGAAAGGGAGGATAAAGGCATTTTAAAACAAAATCAATCCATCAACTACATGCTTGATATGTGTTTTCTCTTGCTGACTATTGTTGAGAAACGTATCCCTACAACAAATTGAATCAGGCAGTGGTGATCACTATTGGTCAGTTTTACTAAAGCTATAATTCCCACTAAATAAGCATACATTTATAGCTAATGAAAGAAAAATTCTACAGTCACTGTAGTATTCTAATCCTATATAAAATTAGGATCCCAGTGTGATTGTCGAACTTTTCTATCTACAGATAATATGCCAGTGACAAGGTTATAAGATGGACAAAAGGGGAAAACCAAGCCCCACAGAAAGCTACAGAGATCTTGTTAATATGTCTTTATGATATGCTGTTACGATGGCAATTCATTTTCATTGCTGGCCTAATGAAACCCAGTTACCAACATCAAAAGGAAAGGAAACCATTTGCAATTAAATTATAGTACCATTTGGAAGGGAAGCCTAGGAGAAGCACCCACCCACAAAGACTGGCTTCGTAGCAAGGCTGTTACCAAATTTTTCAGCTCCACTGTTTCAACTTGCAAAAATCCCTGTTTCATTTTTGATTCTCCTGTGTGCAAATTGACTGTGTGAGTATTTATTTTGGCGCTAATTTTTGTATTTATCTGCCAAATTATTCCTATACTATATTTGCATTTTTT
>NW_015225720.1:0-875 GCF_001447785.1 Gekko japonicus | reverse complement strand
TCCGCTTTTGCTGAGAGACTCAGGGGGGGACGGGACTTAAACTCATTTGCATAACTCATTCTAAACATGCCTGCCCATTGTCAGGGGTGTGGTATATGCAAATGAGTTATGCAAATGAGCTCCTGCACCTCTTTTTCCAGGAAATGACCCCTGGCTGCACCTGTGGCTACAAAAGTCTGTGTAGACAAGACCTAGCAGAGAGCACATTGTATGTCTTGTTTCTGTGGTGAACATGGGAATGCATCATGTACCAAGTTCCCATGCCAGCACCGGATGTCCCTGGAGGTATCTGGGCGACTTTTCATTCAGTGTAGTAGAGCTGCACAGCAACCAAACCAGATGCCTATGGAATCACACACACTAAATAATCCACTTTCAATCCACCTTCCAACTGGATTTTGCCAGTTCACACTGAGCTAAGCCCATCGAGGCCCAAGCCAGCTCAGCTGAAGGGTGGAGGAAAACTCAGGCCGGCAATCGAAGAGCTGCTGATATCTGTGTCTGAAGAGTTCAAACAGCTGTCCCTAGTCAGACCATATCCTGAAAGACCCCTCCCTTTCGAAATCAGTTTGCTACGTTTCCTTGGGGGTGGAGGTGGGGAATGAGCACTCTTTGAAAAAAGACGAAGCTAACTTCCTATAATAAACTGGGTTCAAGACCCGGATAGTGATCAGCTCATAGTTTATTAGTGATTTGAGCAAATAGAAAGAAGACTGAGGATCCTTGACCGAAGCCAGGTATTGTCCGATTCCCCATGCATTCGAACTAAATCCACGTTTGAAGAACAAAGTCAAATTTATTATAAAGCGATGGTTAGCTCAGGAACACAGGAATGACTACAGACCTCAAAGGGTAACATAATAAAGGAACTTGAA
>NW_015225719.1:0-873 GCF_001447785.1 Gekko japonicus | reverse complement strand
TGTGTTGATCAGATTATCAGAAGATCACACCTGAATGCCCACATGACGGACCAAGTTTAGGCTCATTTCCAGATGGCACATGGAATCTGCTTGTCTGACACCCAGAAACTTCATGGGCACTGCACCAGTTCCCTGTATGGTTTTCTGCCACTATGTTTCCCCTCTAAAACCAATAAGAGCCCAAAGGATTTTACTGTAGTCAGTGGAATATTGCAGTAGAAAGAGCTAAACATCCCCTTCTTCAAAACCATGGTCTTTATCTGAATTCCTCCTCCCCCAGCTGCTGCTGCTCCTCATCCTTTAAAAGCTATACATGATTGGTTCATATATCTCTCAGTATCACTGATCATTAATGGATGACTGTAATTATAAACTCCTGTGTGGAGAATTGCACTCCACTTTGGGCTACACCATGCTATATCACATGCCCATATTCAGTTCCAAAAAGCTTCTCTGTTGGTATAAAGACAGGAAACAGCACAGCAGTTAATTGTTCTAAGCACCCGCAACCCATTGATGGCTCTCACAAGCACCCAGTACTTATGGCTTGGTTATGCAATTTTTTTTAACCAACAGAGAACAAGCAAAGGGCCATCTCACACACTGGTAGGAATGTCACCTAGGAGCTGACCAAGGCTTGGGGTTGCAAAATGTTAAATTATATCGCTTCCTGGAAAGAACAAGAAGAGAATAATTGACCTATGGGGGGCAGGAATATAGAGGATTAAATTCCTTGGACATGAGGGGAACAGAGCCCTTTTAAAGAAATCTGTTCTGAAGGAACACTCACACTTGGACTCCATCTTGATGGTTACCATTAGCATGGGGAGTTAACAAAGAGCAGGCAGCCCAGACAAAGACTCAAGGTAATGG
>NW_015225718.1:0-873 GCF_001447785.1 Gekko japonicus | reverse complement strand
GTGTGAAAGAGCCACATGTGGCTCCCAACTCGCAGTTTGGCCACCCCGGCGTAGACCACAGTCTTAACTGTTTATCCAAGTAAGTTTGTGAACTGTTTTGCGTAGTGCAACTCTATTACTTGCATAGAAAAGCTCTCTTGAACTGTTCAGGTTTGCATAGTTTGCGGAAGGCCAGGAGAGTGGGAGCTTTCCTGACCTCCTTGGACGGGCCATTCCACAAGGCGGGAGCCACAACATAGAACTTTTTTTAAAAAAGTACAATCTTCTGATCATGTGATTCCCCCATCTGCACTCTGAAATGGTTATGTGGCTTGGTTGCCCAGGTGAGAACAAGGCCAGAGTGCTCTCACTCTGCAGCGGGTAATCGAGGCTGTGACAAGACTCTGATGGAAAGGGAAAAGCAACTTTGGGTGCCTCTTGTGAAGGAAGGGAAGTCGGGTGTGTTTTGCATGAGATGGGTGTGCGTGTGTCAGGCTGGACCGACGGGAAAGGAGAGAGAGGATTCCATTTGGCAGGAGAAAAGAAGAAGAAATAGTGAGAAAATTGGCCCATCAAAGACGAGCGTCTTTAGGAAATTGCAAGGTACGATACTTACCGGAATAGGGTTCTAGTTTCTGGCTTCCGTAGATAATTCAGCTTTGCCTGTTATCCAAATATTGCTTTGATCACAGAGAGTTTTTGTAATCTTCTTGTTTGTCTGATGGCATTCCTTTTCATTTCTTCTTGTCTGATGGCTATCGGTTTCATTTGCGAGCTAAATTATGACTTGAGAGAGAATGGTGTTTTTTCCTTGTTATTTTCGGATGTTTATGTTTCTTCTGTTGGGTAAGTGTTTGACTGTCTGTTTTTTTATTGATCTGCTGTTTTAAAAGT
>NW_015225717.1:0-873 GCF_001447785.1 Gekko japonicus | reverse complement strand
TGGAGTAGGAAATTGCACAGCTCTCAGAATTGAATGTTGGCAATTGAGTGAATTTCACTTAATTAAGCCCAATTCAGTGAGTAACAAATTAGGGTATAAAATTCCATTTCAGAATCACAGCTGATGAAAACAAAGCAATAAATGTCCAAGCCCTCTGTTGTCTGTATGATTTTAGTTCTAGTTCTTTAACTGATAAAACATGTTTTAACTCATAAAGCATGTCTTCTGTTTCCTCTAGGTTGCAGGGTAACCGATGAAATTCTCCATCTAGTACCAAACATTGACAATTTCAGGTTAACACTGAGAGCTATCAAACTGTGGGCCAAACGTAAGATGGGTTTTACAAAACTATTTTTTAATGATTCTTTCAAGTAGGATGAAAACAACTAAAGTTGTCTCTCTTTTTTCTCTGCAACAACAGGGCACAACATCTATTCCAATATACTAGGTTTCCTTGGTGGAGTTTCCTGGGCTATGCTAGTAGCAAGAACTTGCCAGCTTTATCCAAATGCAATAGCATCAACTCTTGTACATAAATTTTTCTTGGTATTTTCTAAATGGTATGTCTCTTTAGATTACACTAAAATAAAATTTCTTATAGACCCTGATTTTAGTGTTGTTTCTATGACATTCTGTCAGATGGTGTCAGGTTGAGAGGAGTACTCAAAAGAGTATTAACAGTCCTACAGAGCAGTAAGACACTGAAAGGGATGGGAAATGTTAAGGCTATCTTCGTAGCCTTCAGTACAAAACTTTCACTTAGATTGTGAGGAGTACAGAAACGTTACCTCTTGCCTGTAGTGTACTGTGTAGCTGTGGTCTCTTGGTCTCCAGCTCATTCCATTTTAGGGCAACATTAACTGAGCAGAGCAT
>NW_015225716.1:0-873 GCF_001447785.1 Gekko japonicus | reverse complement strand
TCTCCTTTGCTTTGATGGACTTAGATAGGCATAACACCATTTAGGACTACACTGTGCGGCAGTCAGTGGCTGGATTTGGGGGGTCGTCATTTGCTAATGGACAGGTGACGATGACCTGAAGGGAAGACTCACACTCACACTGTTGCGAAACCATTTCCATGTGCATTCAGCCCAAAACACAAATGCAGCTGCGGTGACAGATCCTCCACACTCCACACTCACACTTTTGGTAATTAATAAGATATATTTTCAGCCAGTTCCCCCACCCACCCCTTATTTCAGAAGCAAAATACCACTGTTGTATAGGACAAGTTTGGGTTCACTTACTCAACAGCAAAAACCACCGAATCTGTTTCATTGGCAAAACATCTGGAAACTTTTTCGTAGGAAGCTAGAAAAGATATCCCCGCCCACCCCAAACAATCATGTTATTGAATCATGCTTAGCCTTTATAGAGCACTTCCAAGTATTCACAACACTTTACAGACAGGGGGTTGGATCCTGCTTGACATTTATGCACGTGCAAGGGGGGACGATCAGGGCCAGGTCCAGATTTTGGGCAGAGAGTGCCTAGGGGTCCCCTTCCTGGCTACCACCAGCCCCCCCTTTCATGTCTCCCTTCCCCCCCCGCTGACCCTCGTGCCTGTGCATCCCGCCCCTACCCCCTCAGAAGCCCTCTCACTACCTGCACTCATGGACACCTTCACCACCCATTAGGCGTGCCAGCTCTTCTCCGGCCCCATTCACATGCCAAATTTGCCACGGGAGAGCCACGAATGCTGGGCAAATTTTCAGGGCGTGATTACACCGCAACAACTGGCAAGCGTAGGGCACCCGTGGCTAGCCTGTGGCGTGCCGCCGAAGCTGTGCAGT
>NW_015225715.1:0-873 GCF_001447785.1 Gekko japonicus | reverse complement strand
CCAGTAAGTCAGGGGGCCTAGCCCCGAGTCGCCCCACTGTCGCTATGGGCCTGTGCAAAAAGCAGCCATGGCCAGGGGAGGGGGGGTCGGGCCAAATTAAAGGCACGGTACTGGGAATGCTTTAGATCTCCCCTCCCCATTGATCCGCCCCAAGGCTGCTTTTGAGACCCCAGCAGGGAAGAAGAGAATGCCTAAGTACCAACCTTCCCCTCCCCATAAGGGCTAAACCCACCCTGAGAGGAAGCCCTTAAAATCCACTTCTCGCCCCTGTCAGATTTACCTGAATATCTGTCAGCTCCTTCAGAAACCGTTTAGCAATCTCCGGCCCGTTCTCCATCGTGGGGATGTGGTAATGCTGAGGGGTGGACAGAGAAACACACTGTGGGTTGGAAAAGGATGGGGCATTTGGGGCAAAACCAACAGGCCAGAATCGGGTCCGGGTGACCACTCACTTTGCCCTGGTACAAGATCTTGTTCACGGGACACACGACGCACGCCGTGCCTGAGCCAAACACCTCCTTCACCCTGTTCTCCTCCAGGCCTCTGATGAGGTCGGTCATCGTGATCACCTTCTCTGAGACCTTGAATTCCCCCTGAGCAGAAAGAGATCCAAGGGTGAGGAAATGTCTTGGTGACTAAGAGAGGTAGGAAACCAAGTTAACTGCACGGGTGGCCAAATATCTGGTGGCGCTTATAGCACAGCATATTTAAAGAGCTACCTGCCTGGTTTGTTTTATCTGATCATGTGCTCCTGTTCCTGACAGTGGTTGAAAGAATAGTGAATTGTTTAGATGGGATTCAAGCACTTGAAAATCCCACTGGGGGGTCACGCCAACCCCCCCCCCTTAAATTTTTTAAAGACAGTAATATTAA
>NW_015225714.1:0-873 GCF_001447785.1 Gekko japonicus | reverse complement strand
GAACTAGAAGAAGCAACCTTTTGTCTGTCAGGAGAGAGTATTGTACAGTTTAAAGGATAAATCTGGGCTCTGCTTCAAGTGTTCCCTCGCTTTCCAGCAGGGGCAGGTGTGAGATTCAGCTTGGGACAGGCCCGACAGCACGTCCTGAGGTGAATTTCTGTGACAGTTCACCTCAGGACTTAGAGCTGCAAAGCTTCAGAACGGTGCGGCCCAAAGATACAGACAGTGAGAACTGTGACTGCTCAGGGCACCCTGCATTAAAGCATTGTTTAATCAAGCATTGTTGCCAGTCGAGAGCTTCTCTAATTCTATTACACATCTTTGTACCACAGAGATTTCTGGATTAAATCTGAATCTTCCGCCGTACACACATAAAAGCTTATCTTTTAATACCTCATCTCCCGTGGTGTCCCTCTTTCAATATATTATCATACAGGAAGATGCTCCTTTTCAAAGCGACGCCAAGGAAATAGTCAGACTGGTAAGGGAACTGAAAGGATGCTTTCAATATCCAAAGTGAACGTTGCATATTCAGTGTTGCAGATTAAGTACCCTGAAGAGACATTAGGCTGTTGTAAGATTGGGAGGGGATTTATGAAGGGCTGGATGTGTGATCTGATGCAGGAATCAAAGTTTGGAAGGGCTGTATGTCTCAAGAGGATGCAAAATTAACTTAATAGTGCATGCAATATGTGAGTCAAATCTGCATTAGGTGGTTAGAAAGATGTCTACGCTTTTGAATGGGGAACATGATGGTCACCATTCAGCTAAGGTAAAGTCTTGTGGCACCTTCATGACTTAAACCCCTCCCCCTAGACATTCCACTTTAACTTTTACGGACCATCAGAACAAAATTTGAGTCCAATGGCACCT
>NW_015225713.1:0-873 GCF_001447785.1 Gekko japonicus | reverse complement strand
CTGGTTTGGCTGCTGTGTAAAACAGGATCGTGCACTAGATGAACAACTGGTCTGATCTAGCAGGGCTCTTGCCACATCAAAATCCTGCCTTTGAAAGTCCTTTCAATTTCTAAAGCATCTTGCTTTGCTGCATGAGATGAGGGCAATGGGCCATTTACTGAATGTGCACTTAGCAACCCAAGTTCAGCCCGGCACCTCCAGTTCAAGCCCTGGAGAGCTGCTGCCAGAGTAGACAACACTGGTCAAGGTGGATTTAGGATGTGACTCACTATAAGGCAGCTTCACTTTTATGTGAGGTTAGAAAACAGTCAAGATCAAACCTGGCAAAGTGCTCAAAATGAATTTCCAAGTTCTTTGTATCCCAGCCTCTTTTCCAGTAGCGGAGTAACCACACACTTGAGATTTTTCCAGTGTTGATAATATATATATAGCATTTAGGCAGCGACAGTCTCTTTAAACACTTACATTCCGGGAGGCAAGGATCTGCTTCAACAGCCGGTAGAAGTACTGCTGCTGAGAAGACAGGTAGCGCTTGTACTGGGACTTGAAGCAAAGCTGTCGGTATTTCACCACTTCGGGATTGAAGTGCCCATCTGCAATGAGAAGAGCATCCTGTCTCTGATCCCTCTTTTTTGGCCTTGCTGAATGGCCCCATGCAGTGAGTGCGAATATTCCCCTTGACAGAGAAGCCAATTTTAAAAAACCACAAAAACTAATACCAATCTCTTCTCAAGAGAAGCAAAGCCACAGAAACATTTTTCTTCAATTGTGCAAGCAGCTTCATACCATGACAGATTACCACAGCGTCAGATTACTGAGAATAAGGAACACGCGGCATTGCTGCGGATGAGAACTCTTCTAGGCTCTGCTGGA
>NW_015225712.1:0-873 GCF_001447785.1 Gekko japonicus | reverse complement strand
CAGGACCCAAATGCATGTAAATATGCTTGTGCGTTATTCCCCCTCCCATTGTCACCCCTTTGCCCTTATCAACAGTGAATTGCATCTGCCATTGCTTCCCCTGATTCCGATCCGGCGTTATGAAAACCGCCTGCTTTATGCCTCAAAATGCATTTATCCTGGGCGATGGAGTTTAGAGCATACACATAAAATGATTAATTTATATGCTTAGAGCAAATACATTCAATATTTATGTGTATAGTAACTGTAATTGTACAGAAGCCAGCTTAATTATAATAAATAAATGTTACTTATTATTACGGTTATTCCCAGGACTCTGGAGTGCGATTAGAGCAGGATACAACTGCGGATTTGTTGTTAGTTTCTTAAGGGAGAGGGGCTATTTTTTTGCGGCTTGTTTTACATTTAAATTGGGGGTGAGGGGAGGGCTGGTTCACCCTAATTGTTTTCGCAGGGAGAAGTTTTTACCACAGCACATTGATTGTAGCACGACTTAATACTCATTGCTTTTGACTGTGGGACCAGATCTCTGATTAAGCCATGATAAGCTCAGTTTCTGTGGGAACAAAGTTGCCAATTCCATCTTGGGAAATGCTTGGAGATTTGGAGGCAGTGCCTAGAGACGACAAGGTTTAGGGAAAAGGTGCTCAGTGGGGCCAAAAAAAAAGCCCTTACTTGATAGTCAGTGCCAAGTTTAGTGCCCAATGTCTATGATGAAAGCACATCAAATAACAGAGCTGGTGAAGACTTAGCTCTTCCTGAGACCCCAGAAAGCTGATGCAGGTCAAAATATACAACACAGCACTAGATGTATTGGCCAGACTCAGTAGAAAGTATGAGAGGAGCTGTGGCTCAGTTGTAGAGCATTTGCTT
>NW_015225711.1:0-873 GCF_001447785.1 Gekko japonicus | reverse complement strand
AGACAGTAATACATCCCACACTTTTTTTTAAACAGACAGTAATACAGCCCACACCTTTAAAAGGGGGGGCCCTCTCTGTTGCATGCTGAGAAGAAATTCTGAGTAACAAAGATGAGTAAGTTTTATATATATTTTTAACCATTTGAAGCCTGGGACAAACTAGGGAGTCAAACCATACACAGATGATGAATGTCATTTGCCTTCACGAATGATGTTCAACCATATTTCTTTTTAATTTCCACAAATAATCTAGTTCTTAGCCTTTCCCTCTACTCTGTTACAGAATCACTCCTAGTCCACTTCCACCTCCTTCCATATTGGTATGGAATGGTATACACACTAGTGTGTGCCCTTCGATCACTCCTTCCTCCTCCTTTCCCCATTTAACTTTCTCTAAAAGGGCATGTTGGCTCAAAGGAGATATTCAAATATTCTTCTGCCACATGCTCACATTGGTCCAATATGCTATGTTTGTAATTTACCCCAAACAAATTATCTTGATTAAAGTATGGAAAATCTTACTCTTGTGCACTCAGAGAGACCCAGAATCCCATTATAAAGAGAGGTAACATGTACATATTGGTAGATATCTTTCATCCAATCCCATAGTGCCCTTTCTGTTCTACTGGGTTAGACTAAAGTTACACCTGTTTCCAGCAATATGTTTCCAATAGTAGCAAGTCAGATCCCCCTAGAAAACTTACAAGCAGGGCACAAAGACCAAAGTATCCCCCTGTTGCTGTCCCTCAGCAGCTGATATTCAGATGCACACTACTACTGAACACAGAATTCCCATTAAGCCTTCACAGATCATAGCCACTGGTGGAGCTGTTGTCCACAAAGCTGTCTCTTTTAAAGCCATCTAAACTAGCA
>NW_015225710.1:0-873 GCF_001447785.1 Gekko japonicus | reverse complement strand
ATCACCAAACCAGGGAAGGATGTTACCTTTTAAAACTGAATTTAACTTGCTGTTCTTGGATTTGAGTTTCATGATACAAATTTTCATTTAATAACTGCTTTTCACAGAACGTGGGATTTATGGCCTAAATTATGTCAAATACCTATTTAAATAAGCTTGCAAACGTTTTACCTGCATGCCCTTTTGCCTCCTTTTGTAATTTATAGACCTGAGTTTAATTAACTTTTGCATTGATTTCCATCTCCATAGGTTTTAACCAAAGAATTTTACAGTCTTCAAGCAGCCAGTGAGAAGCAGATTTTGGAACTTCAGTCGCAAAATTCTGACTACCAGGCAAGACTCGACACATATGAAAAACTGGAAAAAGAGCTGGACGAGATTATAATGCAAACGGCAGAACGTAAGCTCTGTTTTGCTTCTTGCGGTGCAGTGTCAGAACATATTCAAAGTCTGATTGCTATCGATCAGACTTTTACATATTAAAATCACAGGGATCTGAAGCAGATATTCAATATGTAACACTTCCAATATAAAATTAACAACGTGTCTGTTTTATTATCTCTTAATTCGCAGCCAGGGTATTTATTGAACTTTTATTACTTGCTTAAACTACTCTTCACACATACTGTTTACTGGCCAGAATCCCTCAGGTCATGGGTGTTGTATCCCTATGCAGATAGAGGGCTTTTTTCATACTTGCTTGGCAGATTTGGCATGGAGGCCGTTAAACAGAAAAACAACAAAAAGAGACCAGGTTGTACATATCTTAATTTCTCCTCCATGTCATAACAACTTACTGCGTTTTGCGTAAGAGTAATCTGCAATGGAAATGGGTTTCTACTCGTGGATTGCTCTTGCTTTTATCCCACCGAC
>NW_015225709.1:0-873 GCF_001447785.1 Gekko japonicus | reverse complement strand
GAGACCCATTTGTGTGGAAAATGTCCCAGCACCACATCGTTGTCTTCAGTAATTTTGTGATTATAAAATACCGCCAAAGCATTTAACCATACACCATACTATTTTCTGCCATAAACTCTTATCCTTGTTCTTCAACCTCTTTTTTCAATTTATTCCAAGTTATGTCCTGTCTTCTGACTACCTTTCTTGATACCATTGTTAGAACTTCTGTGATGTCACAGTTCAGTCTACGTATATGACTGCTGTGGGGCTTCTTGATCTTAAATCTGACTGTGGCAGGTATCAGAGTAAATTAGCCAATGGAATGTTTTAAAAATAACAAATTGAGTGTTGCTAAGATGGCATAGGTTTTTGAATGACACTTCACAGGGGGAAATGTATTTCAAAGCCTTTTGATGGAGGCAGACAGAGAACGCTAGCTGATTATGCAATGTGATGATTTCAGGAGTACCAGTGAGAATAGTAAAGAGGTTTAGATACTGATTGCTCAGATCCATGATACGAATATTAAGCAGCATTACTGCCACCTAAAATTGAATGTATCTGTTTGAACTTATGCTGTTGTTGTACAAACAGCCTGGATACAATTTGTTCTTTCACCAGAGGCAAATCCTAAATCACACTGGACACAAGCCATCATAGAGTTAAGTATATTTAAACCCATTGATATAATTTGTCTAAAACATACTTGGCTCTCTGTTAGAGTGGGTGCACTATAAATTATCTTGAAATGATAATTGATACTTAGAAAGTAAGGCTGTGTTCTTTTCTTGTGATAATCCCCAGCATGGCATCCATGGGCAACATGCTGCCACCAATGTGTTTTATGGCAAGTGCTTCTCCCCCCCAGGCATCTCTTGCCAGGTCAAAGAG
>NW_015225708.1:0-873 GCF_001447785.1 Gekko japonicus | reverse complement strand
GGATCGCCTCCTTTGCCCCATCCAGCAAGAGGTAGCGCCTACTCCAGAAGAGATTATGAAAGGGGCAGCCTCACCCAGCCAGAGGCTGTGGGGAAGAGAGCAAGGGTGAGGCCATGCCCAGAAATGTCCCAACAATGGCAGCCTTAGAGCGTGGCAGACTCAAGCAAAAGGTGCGTTTGGGAACAGGCCAGTGGAGGAGGCCAGAGGCAGTAAGATGGGGCAGTGACAATTTATGCCTCCCCAGGACATTTCTCTGTGGCGTGAGACTTTTTGAACCTGCTAAAATAAAGTTTATTTTCCCTCATGGGAAAATATCCAGTGAGGACCTCCAGAACTGGACGGTAAGAACCATATATTCAGTAGCAAGTTGTGCAGGAGGGTTTCCTTTTAAGGCTGACTGAAAAGACTTTACACAGCTGTGAATGGTAAAATCTAGGCGCCATGGCAACCTTCTCCCCAGAACTCTGATAATGCATCTGAAATGAGGCTATTAGAATTATTAATTCACATTAGCGGCTATTAAAATTACTACCTGCCGACTCACAGCCTGCAAATCTTTTTTCTACTTGCGAGAGACAATTCAGCTGCAGAAGGGGCCATGCTGCTAAGAGCATGTGCGCATTGTGCGGAAGACATGGGAAGTCCAGTGGATAATAAAGCCCATAGTGAGCTTGAAGTAGTCGCTTTGTAATGCAAGAGCTGCAGGTGTAACACTTGACTGTTTTAATGATGGTAGGAAACCAACCCAGCTCCACTGGCGCTAACAAGGACTGGATTCTGACTGGCCGGCTGGAAGCTGACACTCGAAATTCAACTTGGGGCTATTCCGCTGCATCCCAAGGAACATCCAAAATATTCCGCCATAGTGGGTGA
>NW_015225707.1:0-873 GCF_001447785.1 Gekko japonicus | reverse complement strand
TTTATTTATTTTATTAGATTTTTATCTCATCCCTTTCCCCAGAATGCTGCAGGAGGGAGGAGGAGAGAAAGTCATGCTCTGTGGGTAGAAATTTATGTGTCTGTGGACTCACTAGTTTGAATACAAGCCATAGTTTCTGTTCTACAAGTGTAGGCACGTTTCTGGCTGCCCCTGCACATTTCCTGTATACCAAAGCTTTTGCAAATGTGTGGAGGAAAAGTGCTTGCATTCCTTACATTCAGTTGCGCATATGGCTAAGTTTGCTACAGCTGTAAGGGCTTCTAAATATATTAATATCCATTCTTTAGAATCTTCTAACAATTTCTGGCTACATATGTGCAACATTTCAGATTTCAATCTGTTGGGGAAGTGCCATCACAACCTTAATACTCAAGTATATTATGTAATAATATTCAAGGGGGCTTAAGCACCATGACAACCTATAGATGTGCATAGCTCTTGCAGTGCAAACTAAGGATGAGCTCAGCAGATAAAGAGAGAGATAAAGCTGGCTGGCATCAGCTTACTGCTGGTGCTTTTATTTCAGATCTGGATCTCATGCATATATTGACCAACAAGGAAGATCTGAAAGACATGATGACCTGTTGTCCAGAAATCTACAGAAGCAGAATTACCTAGTCAAAGACTTTAAATGATCTGATAAAGTAAAACTGTTCCTTTCATATGAAAGTTACTGTCCGGGGCTAGCAGTGCTGATCAGTCTTAACTGATTCATATCTATGGATTTTCTGTTGTTGAGTTCCACTTGGAACTTCAGTGTCAGACACCCTTTCTGCCAACAAGAGTAGAGATTGATTAGCCATTGGCTGGGGAGCCAGCTTTCTGCATGGCTTCTTTGGAAGTGTTTAAATA
>NW_015225706.1:0-873 GCF_001447785.1 Gekko japonicus | reverse complement strand
ATTGGAGCTGGCAACCCCAGGAAGTGCTGGAAGGCTGCTTCAGGCTTCAAATTCAGAGAGCAGCCAATTGGGGAATGTCTTTTCTTTTTTACCCTGCTGGGCACATGGTGGGAAGAAGGAGGGAAGGAGGAAGATGTAAGTGGTAGCTTGCAAGCTGAGAGCAGATTATTAGGACTAGCAGAAAGTGATGTGCAGTATGCATCCGTCACTTTAATCACTATTCATTGAAAGGGCATGCCCAGCTAGTGCGATTTCACTGCAATCCTCTTTGGCTGGGAGCACCCATGTCTCTTGTACAGCAGAGGGCTCAGAGCTACTCACTGCCTCATGGAAAATGGTTTGCATTTCTCTTTCCTGCTCCCCCAGTCCCTGTCCTCTTCCACACACCCTGATCAAATTCTAAGCCCCCTCTTTTCCCCCTTTCCCCCCTCCTTTCTAAAAGAAGAAGGAGCATGGTGGGGGACCGCAGTTCCCCATTCCTTCGCTACAGCAGCACCCCCAACTTCCCCTGAGAAGTGGCAAAATTGTGGGGAGGTTGAGGTCCAGCTGCAAGGTGGGCACAGGTTCACTCAGGATTCTAGCCCCAGGTGGAGGGGACTTGGGCAGGGCCACCAAGGGGCTAGACTAGGGATATCAGATTCCCTGGGCTCATGTCATGTAGTCCACCTGCTTCATTTTACTCTCATCAGAACAAGGGAACAGCCAGCTTGATGCATTGTGGTCTGGGCAGCTCTTGGGGCTTCAGCAACAGTGAGAGTCCTCTCTAGGAATCCACAATCACTCCCTTTACCTCCTTTCCCTGACTTGTAAAAATAGCAAGTGCTCTCCCGAAACAAGCAAAGCTTACCCTGTTCCTCAGGATTGGTAATGGTA
>NW_015225705.1:0-873 GCF_001447785.1 Gekko japonicus | reverse complement strand
TTCTGGAAATTTTACATCTCTAGTCCTGTGATCAGAGTAGACTCCCCAAGGGCTCGGTGGCTGGGTTCACATTGGGGCCAAGCCACGCTGAGAGAGGAGGCTGGAGGCTTTCCCCATCATGCCATTTCCCTGACTTGAAAGGAGCCTGGGGAGATTGTTCACCCCACTGGGAAAAGTTGCACGGACCCCATTAGTTTACGCACGTTTCCTCATTGGGGCAAACAGTGGTTCCCTTCAGGTCAGGAAAATGGCGCAGAGGGAAGGCCTGATCCCCTGCGCCCTGCCCGTCTTCCTTCAGAGCAGGCCTCTGTGTGCCTGGGAATGCCGTTCCGAGCACAGCCCTCCCGGGGCGTGTTGTGTCAACTGGACACAGGGAGGATACCAGCGTATTGTATTAAGCCCCAAGAGAGGCGGACTCGGTTTCCTGCTGTTCTGCTTTCCTGTCGTGGTGCGTGAGCCTGGTCTCTCCTTTCCTTCGCTGAGCTCCCAAGCCTTTGTCTTTGGCTAGAGGTGTTTCCTTCCTGCTTGATAATGTTTAAAGTTAAATTAATGTTGTCGTTTTCCATTAATTGAAGGTTAATTATTGTGCTGTGTCTTTCATTTGGTTGCTTCACATTAATGTACAAATTGACTTGGCTATTAAATTTGCCCTACTTAACTTAGACTGTTGGTTGGCTTAGGGGGCCCTGTGCTGTAAGTAACGAACAGCTGTAATTTTCGTGGAAGTTAGGTTTCGTGGAGGTTAGCTGTGGAAGTTACTTTTTGTCACATCCCCTTTTCTTGATCCAAGGGGGCTTTCGTGTGCTGACTCGGGCACGGCATTCGTACTGGTGGTGGTCAGTGCTCCTTCTAAGCTGAGTTCGTGTGAGCTAG
>NW_015225704.1:0-873 GCF_001447785.1 Gekko japonicus | reverse complement strand
CAGTTTTACTAGTTAGAAAAGTTGGGAACGTAAAACGTAGCGACCTTTATTTTCATATGCAATAGACCTGAGCATTCCCAGGTGGGAAATCGAGGTTGGATAAATAGTTTATTTGCATAGTATGTTTCATGATTGGTCAGGAATTCAAACCCAAGTCTTATTGCCTGTTGCGCAGCACAGACATTTGTGTGTTTCTTTTGTAGTCTTTTAACTGTCCAAGTAATTTCTTCTGCCCTGGATATTCATCCCAAACCCATTAGATAATTAAATCTAAATCACATGAAGATATATATCGCTAAGGGAAATGTTTAACTTAAATTATACTCTAATACTTATCAGATCTTCTTCGCTGATAAAAGTTTGGCCAGTGGCACAAGATAAGAGTTCTTATCTTATATATTGTGTCATTTATTAACTTCCTGCCATGACAAGCTCATGTTTTAAGAATTATAGCTATGTATAAATGGATAAATCAATTGTCAGCTATTTATATCACACTAGGATTGTTAGGTGTCCCAATATAACTAGATTATATAACTAGATTCACTGAAGACGTCCTGTATTCATGCTCACTGGAATCTCTCAGATTTCTCCATTCATGCTACTGGAGTCGCTGGGATCCTAGTATAGCCCAGTGAACTCACAGGGAAGGCCCATACATTCCCATTGGAGTCACAAAGTTTTCTGCTTACACTTCCATAAGCATAATACACATTTCTCCTGTGTATGTAATAGTCATTCCCATCAGATTTCCTAATTGTGTGTTTCTATCTTAGTCTGTGAAGAGTCGGAGGGTATGCTTCATACTGCACAAAAGACAAATACAAATTTGCAGTGAGGCATTTTGTAATGGAGCTGCGGTGGCTCAAGTGG
>NW_015225703.1:0-873 GCF_001447785.1 Gekko japonicus | reverse complement strand
AACCCTAAGGGGTTGTCATAAGTCAGCTGGAACTTGATAGCACTTTACACACACACACATTTATTTACTGAAGGTATTTTTTATCAGCCTTTTTCCATTAGGGACTCTGTTGCTTTAGGTATATCAGGACAATGTCATAGATTTCTGTTGTTCTTGCACATAACCAAAGGAATACATCCATCAGTGCTTTTTGTGGTTTAGTCAGATGCATTCAAGCTATTTAGGAGTATCAGTGCACTCTTGGCATGACTTAGAAAGGATTTTTTTTTCCATATAAGACAGTCATTTATGAAAGCTAGCACTACAAGAGGGGGAAGTAACAAATACTGGCGAGTTTTGGGAATATCTGCATTTAGGAATGTATTTGAGAACTTGGTTTTTTGTTTTGTCTTTGGGATGCCAGGTATTACTATGCTTTTACATATTGCTGCATGCCTTATTTGCATATGTTGTTTAGTCATATAGCTGATATATTTACTAGCATTTCTTTCTACATTCTATAGTATGTCTTTGTTTTGTGTTACAGAGAGAGTGACTCCCTCTGTCACTTTCTAGACTGCAGAAATTAAAGCTGTGAGAGTAGGAACAGAAAGATTTTGCTTGAAGGGGAACAAATAAAGACATTGCTTCTGAAAAGCACATCTCCTATCATAGACCATATCTCCTACTCATAGACCTCACTGGCATTCAGGACTAATTTATACACAACAGCAAAGGAAAAGGGTACAAATAGATAAACAAGAGATGACAACTTCCTTATATCTTTAAAATTGATGATAACTCAGGCAATAATCGAATGATAGAACATTTTTATGCATACATAATAGCATGTTGAAAATAGTGGTCCATACAAGACCTGTCATAGTATGAGGC
>NW_015225702.1:0-873 GCF_001447785.1 Gekko japonicus | reverse complement strand
ATGGGATAGGGCAGGATATGTGCAATAAAATAAATAAATGTCTAACTTTGACAGGTGTTTGAGAATGAAATAACTACTGTCTTTCAGTAGCATGAAATTACAGGTACATATCTACAAAGTGAATTATTATACAAAGGCTTTTTTAATGCTTTGGTTGGGAGGAAGCTGATTGGTTGGTTTGTTCACAGTCAGGCCTGGTTCACTCACAAAGGAGAATGAGGTAGGAATGAAATTGTAAAGTGCTGAAGTGGCAGAATGGACCGTACCAATTCAGACAGCATGTGGTAGGTTCCAGTTTTGAATATTCCTGTGCATGGTGGGGGAGGGGGAACCCTGCATGCAAATACAAACCTAGCACAGATGAAAAAATAGGTTCTACACCCCACACCTTTGCTGGCTGTGGTAGTTTTCCTGTTTACAAGGAGATTTTTAACAAAGTGAGCATTCCAATATGTGATCCTACATGATCCTATACCTACATTCTGGTGGTACAGTACATGCTACCATCTCAGCCTTCTGTCATGTTCTCCTGCAGCTGTACATACAAAATGGTATTAAGTCCACTGAGGTCAAGATCAATATTGTCTATTCTATTGAGCACTATGTGATCTTTTGACCCAGAGCTGCCGATTAAACCAACTAGACTGAACCTAGGATCTTCTGCATGCAAAGGAGATGCTGTACCAATGAGCCGCAGCCTCACCCCAGGTGTACTCCTACTTTGCTTTTCTGCCTTTGTGAATTAGGCCTCAGAAGTCAGAACTTACATGTGTTAAAGATATTACAAAATGTCCACCAGCAGGTCAGTTCTGCAACATCCCCTTTACATAAATCAATTAATCATGGCTTTTTCTTCTTCTTTTTTTTGAAAAA
>NW_015225701.1:0-873 GCF_001447785.1 Gekko japonicus | reverse complement strand
TGGCGGTATCTATCTGAAATCCTAGCATAGCTTCATGATATGTTATGTCTTCCATGACACAATGGTTGGTATTTCCATAACAAACCCTTGATTTCCTCATGCAGAGTTTTAGCAAGGATGGTGGGAGGAGCTGCGGCTTGGTGGTAGAGCATCTACGTGGCATGCAGAAGGTCCCAGGTTCGATCCCCAATTTGAAAAAGGATCAAGTAGTAAGTGATGTGGAAAACCTCCACCTGAGAACCTAGAGAGCCACTGCCAGTCTGAGGAGATGATACAGACCTTGAAGGACGGATGTATGAGGCAGATTCATGTGCCTATGTGATTATTAGACAGTCTGGTGAGGAAGAAATAGACTCTACAGAGTTTAATGCTCAGTCAATGTGCCACTTTTTTCTTGCATGTAAATATGGTCCCAGTGAACCATACTTAAATGGCTTCTTATCTAGTACAGTAGTGTGCCACAAGACAAGTGTCAGTGTGCCGCAAGAATAAAATTTAATTATTTGGTAAGCCTGCAATGTCACCCACAGATGATGCTGCCCACTGAGTCTCTGTAAGAGTCACAGTTCTGACCGTGCCTCCTTCCATTCAGCCTCCAGTGCTGGCGGGTAATTCTGTTGAGTCTCTGCATTGTTGGGTCATTCAAATCCGTCTCTGTGCAGAGATGTAGCCCAATTATCCACCCTCAGAGGAGTCTGCCTGTTGTAACTCTGCATGAATCACCACTCTGAGACCCTCTTCCAATCAGAGGGCACAGTGACTAATGAACAAAAAAGGACGGCTCGCTCTAAGTGGGGGTGGCTAAGAGGGGCCGTGGTGCAGTGATAGAGCTTTAAAGTAGGGTTAGACAGATTTGTTGAGGATAGAGTCCAT
>NW_015225700.1:0-873 GCF_001447785.1 Gekko japonicus | reverse complement strand
ATAGAGCTGGGTGTCATCTGCATACTGGAAGGAAGAAGGCATATTTCTCTGGCCATGATCTTCAGGTCTGATGTGACAGGAATCCTCAGTGAGATGCAAGCAGGCAATTAGCTTTGCTTTATTGCCGAGGTGTTGAGTTATGGTGTGGTCACTGGGAAGCTGTTTTCAATGCAGTCCTGCAAAGAAGAGATGGACTGTCATGGAGTGTTTTGTTCTAAACATCATTCAAAACACTGTAGCTAATGACTTCCTTCAAGAATGTTACCAATTTCACCACTACAACAAAAGTTCTGGCCTTCATTTGTGTGCTCTTCTTTTGGATGAATGGATGCTTCAGCTAAAAGCCCTGCCCTTTTTATGCTTCACTTGGACATTTGTAATGGGCTATTGAAATGTAGCCATTTTTAAAAAAAACGTCTTTGCCTCTTTAAGAATATATAATTACTTTTGACAGCAAACCACCTAGAAGAAGCACTTCTAGATTAATTAACAGTGACCTATAATTAAAGACAGCAGTACTTAGAGAAGCAGCAGTCTCTTGATAGTATTGCTTCAGCTGTAATGAATGTTTATCATCCTCATTTGCTTCCAGAGTGGCACTTACCAAGTTTGGTTACCAAGTTTTTTAATTAAACGAAAATATGGATAAGGCAGTCCAAAATGTCTGTGATTCATATACAAGTCCTGCAGATGCAGTTCAGATCTATGCATGTATACACTAAGGTTGCCAACAGCCTAGAATAAAAAAAATGTATGCCCCTTTAATAGAGGCTTATTGGCATGCTATTTACCAGGCGATGTTATTTACCTCCAGGGGAAGGATAGGGCCGGAGCTCTCCAGAGTGCCGCTCCAGGAGTGAGGAGCCCAGGGGG
>NW_015225699.1:0-873 GCF_001447785.1 Gekko japonicus | reverse complement strand
TGAAAGGAGCAATTAAAATAATTTATTTTTGGTTGCCAAGGAGTATTTTTTTTCCTGTTCAGAGCTACTAAATGTGCAAAAAAGTAAAGATGGAAAAGTCTCAAAGGTTGCTGCGTTGGCATGGGCGATAGGGTTAGATTTGTATATGTGTGTCAGAAATTGCATGGTTCAGTTGTAGGGTGGGCAACAGAGAAAACTGACATTTTTCCTTCATGCAGTTTACTTTTTTGTGTGTATATTTCATAATCTAAAAGAGAGACTGCTTTCTAAGCAACAGAATTTTCGATGGCCTTCTGGTAAGCCTCCAAGCTTGAAGAGAATTGTTTTACTATTGTGTGTGCTGTTTGATTTGACTGAATATTGATCCAGAACAGATTCTTTTTTCTTCCTGCTCTTGTACTGAACAAATGCATGTTTTTACGAGTTCCGTTTCCAGGTCTGCAATGTACTCTTTAAATCTGGAGGAGGCGACACCACTAAATATGACCCCCCCCCCTCCTGGGAGTAAGATACTGTAATTCGTCAGCAGTTTTGAGGGAAAACTTTTGCTGGCAATCTAACATACAATAAACGTAGGTCTTGTGTTCTATTTTTTTTGGTGTTTTAAAAATAAAACCTCTTAACATGAACTAACAGCATAACACTATTCCATTTGAAAGTTAAATATTATATACAAAGCGATACCATATAAAACAGGTTTTTATACTGACTTATTTGTTGATCTCTCAGTTTGGCTCTTAAACTCACTGTTAAGCTTTTTTGTTGTTGAATTGGGGGGAGGTTGGAGTAAAATTTGGTAGAGTGGTTGTGGGTAAAATTCAAGTTGAGTAGTTAGGGAAATTTGGCAACTGGAAAAATATTTGCTGGTTTCCA
>NW_015225698.1:0-873 GCF_001447785.1 Gekko japonicus | reverse complement strand
GTATGGTTTCTCCCCTGTGTGGATTCTCTTGTGGGCCAGGAGCTGCGAACTGTGGCCAAAGCTTCTCCCGCAATCGGAGCATTTGTGGAGCTCCTTGCTCATGTGGGACCTCTCATGCCTGAGCAGCTCAGCCCTGCTGCCAAAACTTTTCCCACACGGCGAACATTTAAAAAGGTTCTCACAAACGTGAGTCCTTAAGTGGCAGGCAAAGGAAGAGCTCTGCCGGAAGGACTTCCCGCACTCTGAGCACTTGTATGGCTTCTCCCCCATGTGGATTCGAGAGTGCCTGGTGAGGTCTGAGCTCATGCCAAAACTCTTCCCATAGTGTGAACAGGGGTACGGCTTCTGCCCCATGTGTCTCCTTTCATGCGCCACAAGCATGGACCTCAGACTGAAGATCTTCCCACAGTCCAAACATTCATGTGGCTTTTCGCCTGCCTGGATTCTCTCATGTGCACCGGGATCCAGCGTCCAATGGTTGCTCTTCTTGCCCACCAGATGCAAATTCTGAGGCTCACTCTTGAGGATTCTCCCCTCATCGGTGTCACCAAACTCCTTGACAGCTCCCCAACAAGGAACAAAGTCACTGTCTTGTTTTTCTGGAGCATTTCTTGGTTCAATTCCTGCCATGTACCTGTTTCCAGACATCTCTCCATTCACCGGACACCAAGGAAGTCTTTCCGTGATGACCCTAGATGGTCCCCGTTCTTCTGACACTTTGAGGTTTGGCTTCTCCTCCTCAATGGTCTCCCAGGCCAGTCTATCCTCTGTGAAAATAAACCGAGACATGTGTGGATTTTGTGGCTCCATGCACATGTTGCAGAAAACCATGGTTTAATTCGGCTAACTGTGGTTAAGATAGCGTGTCTGAAA
>NW_015225697.1:0-873 GCF_001447785.1 Gekko japonicus | reverse complement strand
AGGAATAGATAAATAAAATACTACCCAACGGCATCAAACTCCGGGCAAATAACCTGTGTGGAAATGGCCACTGGGAGAGTTTGGAATAGAAGGCATCCCTTCCTACCACACCATAAGGCTTAGTGGCAGCAAAGTGCTCAGCAAGCTACAAGCACATGTACTGACTTCGCCCGTTCTCCTAAAGCCTTATCGGGTACAATTACAAATGCACCTCCCTGCCCCTTTCTTCTTACTGCAAATAAGTTTCCCTGTGTTCCTTTACAAGTGTCTACAAATTTTACCGGAGCTTCTTTGCTTTCATGCGTTCAAAACAATTCATCCTGAACATCTGGCACTCTATCAGACCCAGAGACATTATAGCATCCCAAACTCCCAGCCTTCCCCCGCTCTACTACCGTGCAACACTGAACGTTGTCAGAACATGAAGTTGGGCGATTCTCTGAATCGTTTTCGACATTCTTAAGCGTTAGAAAAGGGAGAAAGCGCTTACCTTTGGTTCACATTTCTTGTGGCAGGCATACTTGCAAACTAAAACAGAAGAAGAAACGGTATGTTTAGAGAAAGAAACGAGGAATTCCACCCACCCCCTTAAATCTTCCCTCTGCCCCCAAGTCAAAAACCTCTATTTCCTTGAATAGATCACTGTCACATTGGTAATATTCATAATACAAACAAGTCTTACCTTTTCCTTTGGCATTTTTATTCATAATAGTACAGCTGTACCCTTTCACGCCTTCTGTAGTTCTACTATTTAATTGTTACTCTCTGAACTGTCTTTCCAGAGAACCAGCTAACTTGCTGGTTTTAAGCGAAACGGTTAACATTTGCTGGTATCAGGGAGGAATGAACCAAAGACTCGCAACTCTGACAGAT
>NW_015225696.1:0-873 GCF_001447785.1 Gekko japonicus | reverse complement strand
CTGAGTGCTGTTCATTTCCTCAAAAAATGTTGGCATTTTTGATTTCACCTCTGAATTTTCATTCTAGCTTTAGCAATGCAGGAGATTCAGCCAACTTGAAGTATTACAAGTACTTCCTACATCCCCTCCAAACAAGCTCATCATATTCTTAATCATTAGGCAACAGAATTAACCACCTACACTATAGAAACCCTGAATGTGAAAGGGAGCCATCTTGTATGGAAGGATGGGAAGGGAAGGATGGGAAGGGAAGCAAGCAGCATCTCAAATATCAGAAAGGAGGTACAGAATTAACACTACTTGTATTGTTTTAAACACCTCAATCCAACTGAGCAGCTATTAGTTTCATCTGGCATCAATGGGCTTGAAACAGAGACAGACAAGACAATGTTATCCTTGTTAACTCTGACTGCATGACTCACCTAAGCTCTGGAATAAATAGCATCCTAGATTGGAAATTTCTCTTTTCAGCTCTGTGCCCAAGTTCCCTACTGCAAAACCTATTTAGCCTGTACCCTATAAGTACAAATATAAGGCATTCTGGTATTTGGAAAGAATATACATTAAAACTCAGGGAGAGCATAATACATTTTTTTGGTAGAATCCACGTTTGTCCAAAAATAAAGACATTTCATAATAACTATATATGCAAAGAAGCTTTCAACCTTCACTTATGGATATGATGAACTTCCAGGGCTGGACATGCCAGAATACCAACGGCCAAAAAAGCAAAACATCGGCCAGTAATGGCTGTGTACCATGGCCTCTCCTTGTGTGCATCTTGCACACATCCTATACCCAGAACGGGTGTGCCCATGATGCCTATAAAGCACATCGGACGGTAAACCAAGCACATGTGTCAGAGGTAGGGGG
>NW_015225695.1:0-873 GCF_001447785.1 Gekko japonicus | reverse complement strand
AAAAGCCCCACTTGGGAACCCCTGCACTAATGCATCTGCCACTTCCTTGCCTTTTGGGGGTGGGATGTGAAACGTAATTCCCCCTTAACCAGTTTAGACTTTTGACCCTTATTACCTAATTTAAAGAATTAACACTGTTTAAAATTGCTCTTCAGTATGACTGGGAGAGTCTCTTACAACAGTAGCAGTGCAGTGGCCTCGAACTGCACTCGCCTCCTTGTCTTCCCCAACGTGACCTTTCTGAATTGTTTAAGGTTCAGCATGAGGGGACCTTTCTGTAGCAGGACACACAGAGAGCATCCTCTCGTCGCCCTTCAGCACTAACAGATGTCCCTCCGACATGACTAGCAATAACATTCCGGCTTCCTGCTGCTGCAGATGTTCGTGAAAAGAATGAGCGGCTTTTCAACATTTCCATTCGGTGGCAGCCACCCAAGCCATTCCTATGAACTTCCTTTCCCGATGACACGTTTTCCCATTCATCATCCGCGCAGTAGTTGAGGTTGTAACCTGCAGAAATAAACTTAGTAAACACTCTCAAATAGAATTCGTAGCTCTGGCTTGACTCTTTGAGCCTTATCAGCGTCTTGGTCCCCCCGGAAAATATCTGTGGCTTTGAAACCAAGAGAATGTTAATGGAGAGAAATTTGGTGCATTCATATAGCACATATTAAAAGGCGGCTTTCCGTTTTAAAAGGGCTCTCGCATAACTCCTAAATAAACTTATGTTTTGAAATGTGAACAGTATTGTATCTCCTGGTTTTAGTTATGCTTGAGAGTAGGCAGGATGTCATGTGGAAAATGAAGACAGTATGGATATTTCTTTTATTTTAATTCTTTTATTTACTTTATTTATATCCTTCCTTTCTCCCC
>NW_015225694.1:0-873 GCF_001447785.1 Gekko japonicus | reverse complement strand
ATACTCTTCATCCTATGTTCACTGTTCCTCTACAACCGTGCAATGCCAGGTGACTGTGCTGTGTGGATTGCCATCTGGAGCGATCTTTTCTGGTGTCCCCTTCCTGTGGTGTAACTTGTTTGCTCTGGTTTATTGCCTGTGGCATGCAGTGGTCTAGATTGCACAGGAATCATTCCACTTTGATGGCTTTCCGGTCTGTTCCAGCCCAGTGATTCCATGACCGAGCATCAAAGTTAAAAAGGTTGTATTTGATGAAGGACAATACAATCAATTCACACACTATCCAGTCCATTCCCAGGTGTCTGGCTTGCTGAGATACTGCCTATTTTTGGCAGAAGGCTAGAATTTACTGAAATCTCGTCTCGGAAAACATTGCATATCCTCAAGACATTGTTATCGCAGACAAATGAACCTGGACATTTCCCAGATACACATGAGGATTCTGTGATCATATGTGGCAAATACATTATATTGAAAACAGCCAGGCTTTCTAGCTATTAATTCCCGACAGCATAGGTTATGTTGGAAAGGAATCATCGGTATTCAAGTAGCAACTTTTTAATGCAGCTGGCTCTTTCCTTCTGCAAATTACTTATACAGAAAAGGAACTGTCTATTTGGTTATTTCTTGAGGTAAACATCACACTTATTACATTCAGAAAACAAGTGGCATTTACACAGCTGAGACAGCACTTATTCTTGTATTGGATTTGCTCCTCGATGTTCGTAATAATGCATGAATTATAGATGGAAACATCCCCCCGCTTTGTTGAAATTGTTAAGGAAAGCGTTTGTTGCCTAATTAAACACAGAGACCTTTGTCGGACACCTGCATGAATGAGATTATTCCATTGATCGCCACCAATAATTTTTT
>NW_015225693.1:0-873 GCF_001447785.1 Gekko japonicus | reverse complement strand
GGGGAAAAAAACCTGCAGTTCAGAACTGCTTCCTATTTCATCACATCATCTCACACTTGTAGAATTTTATTGACTAGATAATTGACATCACTACAGTATGAGCTGCTTTGGGGGACGGTGGCCTAGTGAGCTTTTACAATTGCCCATTAACTTCAGAAGTATTAAATCTAATTAAAAGGGGAAGTTGGCACTTTGCTGCAAAGAGTGCTTATTTTTTAAAAGCTGAACATTTGGATTTTTGTGAAGCACAGCTGGATTTGGAAATCAGAATATGGTGCTTAACTGTTGATCAATATTAGGTGCAGCCTGTACTGAGTGCTATGAACAACAGTATAAGCTTTCCCTTCAAGTTCCTTGTTTGAGAAAATTTACAATTAATAGCTTTCTTACAACAGCAGAGATATCCCCTTCTTCAAGGCTCAGCTAGGGACCTGCCAGACTAATCTATTCCCAGTTTGCTGGCCATGGTCCTTTACTCTATCTGTCTTAGCATATTGATTTCTGAGCTGTCTTATTGGTTCCTAACATAATTATAGCAGGAGTGGGTCTCTTAGTACAGCTAATACATTTACACCATGGCATCTAGGGAAGCTTATTATAACAGCATCCGGTAGCAGTGCTATAGTTAAGGGTCAGTTGCCATTTCCATTAGAAACCCCATTTTTCAGAGGTTTGTGCCTTAGCTATTTTAATTTATATCAAACTAAAACCTGGCAGAGTCATTGTCTGTTTGGATTAAATATTACATTTTTATTATTAAAACTTATTTAAATCACTTATTTAAGAATGCAAAAATGCACATTTGTTAAAGGTCACTTTCCTTTTGAACATCTTACAGCCTTTTTTCTTTCAGGGAAAGGTAGGCTTTTTTTT